>NW_027326523.1:0-44696 GCF_048164855.1 Canis lupus baileyi
ACTGGGAGAATGATAAGAGGCTCTTAAAAGTAGCCAATGGCTATAAAAATGGTGACCTAAAGTAGTGGGGATGAAGAGAAACGGACAGATTAAAATATTTATTTCAAGGTAGAATTCATATTTCATGATGAGACATGGGTATAAGAGAGAGGAAGGAGTTCAAAGATTCTTCAAGATTTCTGGCTATTTATTTATTTATTTATTTATTTATGATAGTCATCACAGAGAGAGAGAGAGAGAGAGAGAGAGAGAGAGAGGCAGAGACATAAGCAGGCTCCATGCACCAGGAGCCCGACGTGGGACTCGATCCCGGGTCTCCAGGATCGCGCCCTGGGCCAAAGGCAGGTGCTAAACTGCTGCGCCACCCAGGGATCCCCAAGATTTCTGGCTTTAATTAATGGTTGAAGAGTTCTGCTTACTGAAAAGGGGGACAAAAGAGGAAGAGCAGGTTTTTTTCTGAGATCATTTTGGACATATTGTGTTACAAGTATCCAAGGCAACCATGGGATGATGCCCATAAGGTAATTGAATGTACTTCCTGAAATTCAGAGGAAGTATCTACTTTGGAGATTTATAAGTATCCATCATATTCATGGTAACTTTATGTCATAATCCATTAAGAAAAGAGAGTTAGGGTCCAAATTATTATAAGAAACATTTAAGAACACACAAAATAAGAAGAGTCTATGAAAGACACCAAAAGAGAATGATTTTAGGTAGAGGAAGAAACCTAAGAAGTCAAGGCAAAAGGAAATGAAAATTAGTGTCATATGCTGCTGGAAGGTCAAGTAAATTACTTAGAAAAAATCCATGAGTTAGGAAAAGAAGGTCTTTAGTGAACTTCAGAAAAGCAGTTTAAAAGGTTTGGATTTGGGGATCTAGTGATAATGTAATGGATTGAAGAATATGTGGAAACTAAGGAAGTAGAAATAGTAAGCACACTCATTAAGAAGTTACTTTATACTTTATTTTAAAATAATCTGGAGGGTCACTGGCTGGCTTTGTTCATGGAGATAGGACTCTTGACCTTGGGGTTATAGTTTGATCCCCATGTTGACCCCCAATCTTTTAAGTAAAGATTACTTAAAAACAAAATTTTAAAAATTAAATAAAAAATGAAATAATTTAGAAGTTTTCATTGATTCCTCTTTTTGTAATCCTAACCTCCATGTCCAATCTGTCACTAAGTCGACTAAGTTTATCCTCAAAACATACCCATTTCATCTATTTCTTCTTCCCTCTACCATTCTAATCAAAATAACTATCATTGTTTACTTCGACTATGGCAATATCTCCCATCTTATCCTCCTGCTTCCAGAATTATCTTTTGAAAACATAGATCTCATTGTTCTCTTACTTAAAACCCATTAATGGCTTGCACTTGTACTTATAATAAATTCCAAACGTCATACTCTGGCTTACACATTTATCCACCAGCAAGTATCTGCCTACTTCTCCAACTTCATCTTGTAACACTGTTCATGACCACTATGCTCTAGCCACACTAATATATTTATTCCTTAAATAATTTGTGTTTGTCTCTACTCTAGCTTTTTGCAATAGCTGTTCTCAGTGCCTGGGATACTCTTTCCATACATCTTTATCTTGTTCCTTTATTCAAATTTCGCATTAAAAGTCACCTCTTCAGTGATGAGTTTCCAGACCACACAATATAACAACCCTGTACTTTTTACTCTTTTTCTTTTTAAATAAATTTATTTTTTACTGGTGTTCAATTTGTCAACATACAGAATAACACCCAGTGCTCATTCCGTCAAGTGCCCCCCTCAGTGCCCGTCACCCAATCATTCCCATCCCCCGCCCACCTCCCCTTCCACCACCCCCAGTTCGTTTCCCAGAGTTAGGAGTCTCTCATGTTCTGTCTCCCTTTCTGATATTTCCCACTTATTTTTTCTCCTTTCCCCTTTATTCCCTTTCACTATTTTTTATATTCCCCAAATGAATGAGACCATATAATGTTTGTCCTTCTCCGATTGACTTATTTCACTCAGCATAATACCCTCCAGTTCCATCCACGATGAAGCAAATGGTGGGTATTTGTCGTTTCTAATGGCTGAGTAATATTCCATTGTATACATAAACCACATCTTCTTTATCCACTCATTTTTCGATGGACACCGAGGCTCCTTCCACAGTTTGGCTACTGTGGACATTGCTGCTAGAAACATCGGGGTGCAGGTGTCCCTGCGTTTCATTGCATCTTTGGGGTAAATCCCCAGCAGTGCAGTTGCTGGGTCGTAGGGCAGGTCTATTTTTAACTCTTTGAGGAACCTCCACACAGTTTTCCAGGGTGGCTGCACCAGTTCACATTCCCACCAACAGTGCAAGAGGGTTCCCTTTTCTCCACATCCTCTCCAACATTTGTGGTTTCCTGCCTTGTTAATTTTCCTCATTCTCACTGGTGTGAGGTGGTATCTCATTGTGATTTTGATTTGTATTTCCCTGATGGCAAGTGATGCAGAGCATTTTCTCATGTACTTGTTGGCCATATGTACTTTCTACTCTTATTTTACTTCTTTGTACAGTACCTATAACTCTAGTATTTTCATTGTGGGTTTTTGTTTGTTTATTTTTGTTTGTATTCTATTCAATAGAAAGTGAGCACTGGGTGTTATGTGTAAGTAATGAATCACTAAATTGTATTCCTGAAGCCACTATTACCGTTTATGTTGACTAAATTTAGATAAAAGCTTGAAACAAACAAAAAATGCCAAATGGAAAAAACAAAATGCTTAACAGGAAAGATACTAATTTGACCTTTGACAGCTTACTAAGTATCCGAAATTGTGCTTAAAAAAAAAGAAAGAAAAGAAAAAAAGAAAGTAAGCTCCCTAAGTGCGGAAGCCTTCCTATACTATCCATTTTATTCCTTCACCTAGATCAAATTTTGACACATGATGGGCCTCCACATAAATTTATGGGATGTACATGTGGATAGATGGATGAGTGGAATTTTTAAAGAGGTTGGGAGAGCTAGTGTTCTGGCTGGAGAAAGATCAGGAGTTGAAGAAAGCTAATTTTAAATTATACACGAGCATATGTAAATGCTGCTGGGAAGGCACCAGAATAAGGGGAGAAGATGAAGCAAAATAAACACACAGAAGGATAATGTAGTTGTCATTGTTCACATTGTTTTTAACCAATTTGTCATTTTAACCAACTTATTTTTGACCTAGATATTTTTGACCCAATTCTGTGTCATGAATTTTACCTGTGTGTTGTTGAAAGCTAGATGATTGTATTATCATGAGTTATTTTGTAATTAGAGAAAGCCCTGGCACAGTTAAAGAATGTATTGCCAGAAGCCAGAGGTTTGACTTCTGTGAGTACCTCCCTGGCCTCTACTGGTCTCAGGAATGAAATAATTGGAGAGAGTTTCTGCCTTCCTGCACCATTGTTTGCATCCCCTGGCCTCACAATGGTATGTTGGACAGATGGGAGACGACTATGTGGAGAAAGACCTTTTACTTTGTGGGGGGCAACCTTTGACAGCAGCCATTGCATACTGAGTTCTTCCTCTCCAGAGGCCTAGAGCATGCCTATGTTTACTCATTCTCTCCTTCATTCAACATCTGTTTATTGAAGACCTACCTTGTGTCAGGAGCTACATAGAAAGACAAATGTTTGGGATTTGTTTCAATAAGAAGTAAATGTAAATGTTCAGTTTGCCAACATTGAAGAGATGGGGAGAGAGCAGTTTCTGCTCCCTCCTGCATTTACAGGAAAGAATTTGATATTTTTCTTTTTTTCTTTTTTTTTTTTGATATTTTTCAATATAGTTTTCTATTCTGCTTTTTTCATAGTATTGCATCTTAACCACTTTTACAATTAGTCTCAAACTATGTACATAATACTCAAATGTACAAATGTATCACTATTTAGCATGTTGAACATAGTTTTTTTTCATTTTTTTGCTATTAAATATTATGCTGCACAGTACGCATTCTAATTCCAGTTATGTAGAATAATTTTCTTTTTAGCATGGTCATCTATGGCGCATTTGGATTATTTCAATTCTCTTACTACTTCTCAAACATATAAACACACATGCAAATACACGGACTTATTCATACTCAACACTCCTTCTTCATTTTCTGGTACTTACAAGCACAGTGTGCATCATGTAGCACACTATAATTTTCTGTTTGTATAGTTCCCTGGTTTTGGTATCTGTTTTTGCCTTAAGAAGTGTAGGGAAAACACATTCCAAGATGCTTTGTGCTACCAGTAGTCTTCTATATTCTTTCCAGATTGCTTTCTGAGAGTTAAGTCTTTGAAAGATGTAGGAAGATAGGTGAAGTTTATGATTGGGAGGACAGTATTCCCTCAAAAAAATTGTTCTAGTGCGTGTAGAAGAGCAACTGTCTTGTTTTCTTGTTAATGGATAATTTGTTTAAAGTAGACTCTAGATCTCTAAATCTGGGATAAGTGGAGGTAGAATAGACAGTGTTTTCCTACCTTCTAGTCAGGAGGGTAGGATGCTCTATTTTACAAGTTATATTTTGGGGAGCAGTGGTCACTTATATATACATGCAGATAGATAAATAGATAGACATATATCCATCTATCTAATAATAATTTAGTATAATTTTAACATTTTTTAAAATTTTTATTTATTTATGAAAGTCACAGAGAGAGAGAGAGAGAGAAAGGCAGAGACACAGGCAGAGGGAGAAGCAGGCTCCATGCAGTGGGAGCCTGATGTGGGATTCGATCCCGGGTCTCCAGGATTGCGCCCTGGGCCAAAGGCAGGCACCAAACCGCTGCGCCACCCAGGGATCCCTTAACATTATTTTTAAGATATGTCCCATACCCTTTCTTTTCTCTGCTCACTTCTTCCTTCTTTCCTGTTCTTTCATCTCTTCTCTACTTATACTTCTCTCAACCGCATTTAGGTATTCTTTCATTCATTCAGTAGTTGCTGAATACCTAACATGTTCCAGGCATTGAGTTAATTATTAGGAATATGATTATTTAAAAAGTCCTTTTTTTTTTCTTCAAGGTGAATCTATACCTAAACAATGACATTACAGTATATAAGTCCTTTAGTCAAGGTAGTCTATGGTACCATAGTACCATGGTACCATGGAAGCTGATTAAAGGTCACGCTTAACTGGGGGCTGTGCATTCATATTAATGACCTTTTAGGGGATCCCTGGGTGGCTCAGCGGTTTAGCACTGCCTTCAGACTGGGGCCTGATCCTGGAGACCCGGGATCGAGCCCCACATCGGGCTCCCTGCATGGAGCCTGCTTCTCCCTCTGCCTATGTCTCTGTCTCTGTCTTTCTCTTTCTGTCTCTCATGAGTGAATAAATAAATAAAATCTTAAAAAACATCTTTTTTAAAAAAATAATAATGACCTTTTAATGTATATGTGTATTTCAGTGTAAACATGAAAACAAATACTTTTTTCCTTCTGCAGGACATGGATTATGGTCATACCAAAGAACACCTCTGTAATAGCAAATCTGTTTTTATTATGGCTTTGCATACAGGGTTAGGTGTGTCTGGCATTTTTTTTTTTCTTTTCATGTCACTGTAGAACAGGTGTTCTATATGAAAAAAACAGGCAAGATTTATGATTTGGCTTAATTTTTCTTTTACAATTTAGTAAGTTTCATTCTTTTTGAAGCAAAACATTAGGCAGAGAGACCAGAATGACAATAATTACCTGATTTTGTGTACATGGGTCCAGGATCATTTGGGATTGAAAAGCAGAGTTTGCAGATATAAATGAAACTGCTCATTGACTTAGCCCATCCTGCCTACTGAGGCGAATTGATTGCTGAAACAAAACTCTTTACATAGTGAATTTTAAGCAATGCTGGAGCAGAGAGAAGGTTAGACTGACATACAGTGAATTCCTTGCACCAAATATATCTTTGTCATGGAAATCAATTTTAAAAAATTGTTAATGGATTTTCAGGTTTTATTTCCTTTTTTTTCTTACTTTCTCAGAGAGAGGGGTGTTTATATCTCATTTATGTTAACATTTTAACCACTCATGATGTGCCTGGAATATGAAGCAGCAACAATGAGGGGTGGGAGCAGGCTGACCCTATGTTCTTGTGTTTCTTAAAGAAGCTCTCCACTTTTAAAAACTGGTTTTGACTCAATGGGTAAAGCAGGGTTGTTGAACATGAATTTCAGATCGGTCTCTTGCCTCTGACAGTTACTGCTAGAGTTCCAATCACATTAGCGCCTCTTCAGCTTGAGCGAGAATTTATAGCATAAATTCAACATTTTTCAAATCTTAATCAACCTAGAGGTCATTCTCCTCAAAGTGTAGTTTTGCTGCTGCCACCAGAAAATCAATGGGGAAGGGCTGATACTTTCCTCCTGCCACAGCACTAGACACAAGATGAAATGCTCCAGAAAGGTCTGCTTCATATTCAGCTGTAGCTCTTAGAGAATTTTTTGTTTTAATTCCAGTGGCACTTTTGATCCCTACTGTGTAGGTGCTACCTAGGGGAAACAGTCCAGTCAGCAGTAGATTTAAAAAAGGAGAGACTTTTATATAGTTCCTCTTTGTTTTAAAAAGCTATTATATTTCTTGTCTATAGAATGAAACCCAATTCTTTGGCTTGGTAATCAGAACTCTTCATATACCACCTCGTCAGGTTAGCACATTGCTTGGCACAGCAGAGTACTCAAGAAACAGTGTTTTGAGTAGTTGAATAAATGGATCTGTCCTTGGGCAGCCACATGGAACCTCTCCCTATAAAATAATACACCCTATAGCCTTCAGGTCTTCAGTCACACACAACTCTACGAACTTAGTGCTCCCTTTCTCTCTAATAACCTAAAAAAATATTCCTTCCTGTTCCTTTGAGATCTGGCTCAGAGGTCACCTTAGCTAAACTTTTTTTCTCCTGTTCCAAGCCAAGAAGGGCTAGTAGTTTCTTCCTATGTGGTCCTACTGCACATTTTATACCTCCATGATAGTCCTTGATAGTATTTTCAAAATAGATATGAATGGGCCTGATTCTCTGTCTGATAGTATGTGAGTTCTGTCAGAGGCAAGACCTTGTTTCATCAACACTGAGGGTGTTAAAACATATCAGTTGAACTAAATCAACATTCTTTACAAACCAAATTTTCTGATATGTAAAGTCACAGGATTAGTAATGAGAAGTTTTCCATTCAATTGCATAATCTTGATCTAGCTCTCTGGACCTCAGGGTCTTAATCAGATGATACAGTGGCCTAACTGGTGACTAAAAGTTATTTTTACTTTATCACTATTATTATTGTAATATTTGTTACTTTATTTTTGCTGTTACTACAGTTAGAAGTAACCACTGCTATCACTACAACAATTACTACTACCTCAAACTAGGTAGCACCATTATTTGAGTCCCTACTGTTAGGCTCTAAGAACTTAACTTACATATCTTCAAAACAATCATATGAATTAGATCTTATTACCTTCATTGCGCAAAGATGAGAATTGATACTCAGAGGTTAAGAAACTTGTCTGAAGTGACACAGCTAGAATATGATAGAACTGGAATTCAATTCCAGTATTTTGAATTCCAGTTCCTGAAAAATGAACTTTTCATTCATTATACCAATTACTTTGAACTCAAGAAAAATACACATTTTTTACTAGAAACAAGTAATTGTTTCTAGTTAAAAATAATATAACCTCAAGAAAGACATGGAGACCAGAGGAAAACAAAGAACAGTAAATCACTCATAATTCTCCTAACCAAAGAGATGCATGTTAATATGCTTGTGAATTTCCTTTGTTTTCTCCATGCTTTTCTATCTTCTTTTCTCTATCTTTCAAGTATATTTATGTATGTATGTGTGTATATACAGTTGGCAATTGCATATTAGTTGAGGTATAAAATTGGCATGGTGGCAAAACAAGTGCGTAGAGGCTCTAATTCTTTTGCCATTGTCTGGCCTGAGCTTCATATATTTTAGTCATTCACCTATTCAGAGACTGCTCCTACCACAAATATATTTGAGGCATTTGGGCTCTGACTCATACCAGCAAGTGTCTCCTTCAAGTGCTAGAGTTAGGTAACTTTAATTCATAGGAGATATTAGAGTTTTTGAAGGATGGCATAAAAATCATTTGTGAGAAGAAATGAATTTAAACTGAATTTCCTCTATTGGAGAAAAACAAAAGCCATTCTTAGAGTTTGGTGAAAGCCAAATCCTTGAAAAAGATTCAGACTCTGAGAGTACATTAACTGGATTACAGTCCAATATCTATTAATTCTTTACTCATGAGCCTGAGATATATGTCACTAACAAGCTTGATAAGGTCTAAGGACAAACCTAAGTCTGAGAAGGTTGAAGTGATTTGTTTTAATTTGCATGCCTAAGAGATGATAGGCTGAAGACTAAATCTTAGCCTTGGCAAAGAAGTAAGCGTTACTATTGATTTACCATCTACTTTAGTCTCATGGTCTTAGATCCTTGCCATACGTTTTATTATTTTACACTCTCATTGACTCTGTAAGATGGATATATTATATATACTTCTTATACATCTTATACTATTCTTTTCTTCCTTATAGTGAAGACAAAACTGAAATAAAATGATCTGCTTGAGTTTGCAAACACCTAGTAAGTGGTAGTGTCAGGATTTGAATCTTTATCTAAGTGGCTCCAAAATCTGTGTTCTCCTAGTGATACCATAGTTCTGAAACTTTCCAGCTTCCAGAATAGAGTTCTTTCTAGTTTTTGCAGACATTTTATGGAATAGATCATTATGAGTGCAAGGGGATGGAGGTTTCATTAAAGGAAATAGATATTACATAACTGTGGGAGGACCTAGGGAAGTGATGATTAAGAAAGAGAAGCTGGAGGATCAGAGAAGGATCACCAGCCCGCCAATCTGAGAAGTATGATGTCAAAGTGAGACAGCAGTATGTGATTGTGGAGAGATCTATGGAAAGCCATTGATTCTATGTAGCTACTGATGATGGGAGTCTGAAGCCAGACATCTTGTGGTGGGTCTGGTGTCTCCAGTCAGTAGGGCCAGCAATAATGGGAAATAACTGGAATTAGAGGAGGGGAGAGGAAAGACAAACTAACCCTTGATATACCTCTGTGTCTAATGTTACAACATCTGACTAAGCAAAGATCTATAGAGACTAATGGCTGCTTCTTTTTTTTTTTTTTTTTGTCACCTTCCAAATCATGTGCAAGTTCTTAATTTGACCAACTTTAACCTAAAACCATACAAGAAAAGTCATTCTGAAAAACATAGTTCCCTGTTTGGCTATATCTTCCACAGGATCCATTTGGACAGTTCTGGAGGCTGTTATGCTCCAGAGAAAATGATGTCCAACTAGCTATCCTAAAGCCAAATATCTATAGCAAAACTGTCCAATGGGACTTTCTGCAATGGTGGAAGTGTTCTATATCTATGATGCTTAATACAGAGCCATTAGCCACATGTAACTATTGAGTTCTTCAATTGTGGCTAGTGTGATGGAGGAACAAAATTTGAAATTTTATGTCATTTTCTTTGCATTAAATTTAAATAGCCACATGTAGCTACTGAGTATTGTATGGGACAGGCAAATCCATAGCATCTATCACTTCACTACCTGGGCACACTGGCAGTAACATGTTGAGATCAAATCACATCTAGAACAGCCAGTTCTCAGAGAACAGAGTTTATCCATAGTGTGTGTGCTCAGTAAAAAGGTTGAATGACTCTCCTAATTTCTTTTCCTCTGTATTCTGCTTTTCTTCCAATATTCTCTTTCTTTTAAAATATTTTTAAAAATTTGAATTCCAGTATATCTAACATACAGTGATATATTACTTTCAAGGGTGCAATAAGATAATTCAACAATTCTAAACATTACTTAGTGCTCATCACAAGTGTACTGTTTAATCCCCATAAACTCATCCATCTCTGTACCCACCTCCCGTCTGGTTTATTCTCTGTAAAAAGAGTTTGTTTGTTTGTTTGTTTGTTTTTTAGTTTCTTTTTTTTTTTTCCTTTGCTCACTCATTTAGTTTCTCAAATTCCACAAATAAGTGAAATCATATGGTATTTATCTTTCTCTGGCTGACATAGTTCATTTAGCATGATACTCTATCTCCATCCATGTTGTTGCAAATGGCAAGATTCTATTATTTCTTATGGTTGAATAATATTGCATTGTGTGTCCATTCTCTCAATAGACAGCTGCTTCCATATTGGCTATTGTTAATAATTCTGCTATAAACATAGGGGTGCATGTATCCTTTCGAATCCATGTTTTTGTATTTTTGGTGAAATACTCAGTAGTGTGATTACTAGATCATAGGGTAGTTCTATTAAAATTTTTGAGGAATCTCCATACTGTTTTCCACAGAGGTCACACCAGTTTGCATTCCCACCAACAGTGCATAAGGGTTCCTATTTCTCCACATCTTTGCCAACACTTGCTGTTTCTTTTGTTTTTTATTTTAGTCATTCTGACAAGTATGAGGTGATATCTCAATGTAGTTTTGATTTGCATATTCCAATGATGAGGGAATTTGACCATCTTTTCATGTGTCTCTTGGCTATTTATGTCTTCTTTAAAGAAATGTCTGTTCACATTTATTAATTGGATTATTTTTTGGGATATTGAGTAGGATTTCTTATGTATTTTGAAAACTAACCTTTTATTGGATATGCTTTGGTAAATATCTTCTCCTATTCAGTAGGTTGATTTTTAGTTTTGTTGATTGTTTCCTTCACTGCACAAACTTTTTTTTTTTTTTTTTTTCATTTTGATGTAGTCCCAATAGTTTATTTTGGCTTTTATTTCTCTTGCCACAGGAGATATATCTAGAAAAAAATGTTGCTATGGCTGATGTCAGAGAAATTACTGCCTATTCTCTCTTCTAGGATTCTTATGGTTTCAGGTATAACATTTAGGTCTTTAATCCATTTTGAGTTTATTTTTGTATACAGTGTAAGCATGTGGTCCACTTTTATTTTTTTGCATGGAGCTGTCCAGTTTTCGCAAAACCATTTGTTGAAGATGGTCTTTTCCCCATTGCATATACTTTCCTCTTTTGTTGAAGATTGACCATATAGTTGTAACTTTATTGATGCATTTTGTATTTTGTTCTGTTGATCTTTGTGTCTGCTTTTATACCAGTACCATACTGTTTCGATTAGTACAGCTTTATAATATAACATGGAATTTGGAATTGTGATACTTCTGACTTTGTTTTTCTTTTTCAGAATTGCTTTGGCATTTTGAGGTCTTTTGTGGTTCTATACACATTTTAGGATTGTTTTAGTTCTGTGAAAAATGTTGGTATTTTGATAGGGATTGTATTAAATGTGTAGATTGCTTTAGGTAGTATAGACATTTTAACAAAATTTCCAACCCATGAGCATGGAATGTCTTACCATTTCTTTTTCTCATCTTTAATTTCTTTCCTCAATTTTTAAATAGGTTTCAGAGTACAGGTCTTTCACCTCTTTGGTTAAGTTTATTCCTAGGTACTTAATTATTTTGGGCACACCTGTAAATGAGATTGTTTTCTCAATTTCTCTTCCTGCTGCTTCATTATTAGTGTATAGGAAGGCAGGAGATTTCTGTATATTGATTTTATATTCTACAGCTTTGCTGAATTTGTGTATCAGTTCTAGTAGTTTTTTTGGTGGAGTCTTTGGGTGTTCTATATATAGAGAGTATCATGTTGTCAGCTAACAGTGGAAGTTTGACTTCTTCTTAGCCTGTTTGGATGCCTTTTATTTATTTGTGTTGTCTCATTGCTGTGGCTAGGACTTCTAGTATGTGTTGAATAAAAGTGATGAGAGTGGTCTCAATTTTTACCCAATGAGTATGATTATTGCTGTAGGTTTTTTTATATGGCCTTTATTATGTTGGGGTATGTTTCCTCTAAACCTATTTTGTTGAGGGTTTTTATGATAAATGGATGCTGTATTTTGTCAAATAATTTTGTTCACATCTATGTAAGTGATACAATGTGTCATGTTGATTGATCTGCAAATATTGAACCACCCTTGTATCCCTAGAATAAATCCCATTTGATTGTGGTGAATGATTTTTCTAATGTATTATTGGATTTTGTTTGCTATTTGTTTGTTACGTATTTTGCATCTATGTTCATCAGAGATATTGGCGTGTAGTTCTCTTTTTTGTGATGTCAGATATAAATGTTAAATTATCTGATCATGTTATCAGGGTAATGCTGGCCTCATAGAATGAACTTGAAAGTTTTCCTTCCATTTCTATTTTTTCAGATAGTTTGAGAAGAATAGGTAATTACTCTTCTTTAAATGTTTGGTAGCATTCACCTGTGAAGCCTTCTGGTCTTGGACTTTTGTTGGAAATTGTTTGATTACTCATTCAGTTTCATTGCTGGTAATTGATTTGTCCAAATTAATTAATTAATTAATTATTTTTTTAAAGATTTCTTCATTTATTCATGAGAGACACACAGAGAGAAAGAGGCAAAGACATAGGCAGAGGGAGAAGCAAGCTCCATGCAGGAAGCTGGATATGGTACTCAATCCTGGGACTCCAGGATCACACCCTGAGCCAAAGGCAGATGCTCAACTTTTGAGCCACCCAGGCATCCCAAATTTTCTATTTTTAAAATACAGTTTTGATAGGTTATATGTTTCTAGGAATTTATCCATTTCTTCTAGTCTTTTCAGTTTGTTGGCATATAATTTTTCATAATATTCTCTTAAAATAGTTTGTATGTCTGTGATATTTGTTGTTATTGTCCTCCTTCATCTGCAATTTTATTTATTTGACTCCTCTTTCTTTTTTGTTGATGTGTTTGGCTAGAGGTTTGTTGATATTATTGACCTTTTCAGATAACCAGCTCTTGATTTCACTGATCTGTTTTATTGGTTTTAGTTTTATATAGTTTATTTCTGCTCTAGTATTTATTATTTATTTTTCCCTTTTTTTCTGCTGGGTTTGGCTTTAGTATGTTCTTTTCTAGCTCCTTTATTTGTAAATTTAGGGTATTTATTTGAGATTGTTCTCGCTTCTTGAGGTAGACTTGTATTGCTATAAAGTTCCTTCTTACACTGCTTTTGCTGTATCCCCAAGATTTTTTCCATTTTCATCTGTTTCATGTAATATTTTATTTCTTTGATATCGTGGTTGACCCATTCATTGTTTAGTAACATGTTATTTAACCTGCATATATTTGTCCTCTTTTCTGATTTTTTCTTGTGATTGATTTCTAGTTCCATAGCATTGTGGTCAGAAAAGAGGCACGGTATTACTTTGATCTTTTGAATTTGTTGAGACTTGTTATGGCCTAATATGTCATCTGCTCTGGAGAATATTCTATTTGTACTTGAAAAGAATGTGTATTCTGCTGTTTTAGGATAGAAAGTTCTGAATATATCTGTTAATTCCTTCTGGTTCAATGTCTCATTCAATGCCACTGTTTCCTTGTTGATTTTCTGTTTGGATGATCCATCCATTGATATAAGTGGATTACTAGAGTCCCCTACTATTATTGTATTACTAAAGATTAGTTCCTTTATGTTTCTTATGAACTATTTTGTGTATTTGGGTGCTTCTATGTTAGATATGTAAATATTTACAATTGTTACATATTCTTGTTGGATTTTCCACCTTTATGATTATATACTGTCCTTCTTTATATCTTGTTGCGATATTTGTTTTAAAGTGTGTATTGTCCCATGTAAGTATTGCTATCCCAGTTTTCTTTTGGCATTCATTTGCATGATAGATATTTTCTATCCCCTCACTTTCAATCTTCAGGCATCTTTTGGTCTGAAATGGGTCTCGTAGGCAGCAGATGGATGGGTCTTTTATTTTTATCTACTCTGTCTCCTTATGTTTTTGTTTGGTGCATTTAGTCCACTTACATTGAAAGTAATTTTTTATAGATATGTATTGATTTCCATTTTTTTACTTGTTTTTTTTTGTTTTTTTGTAATTTTTCTGATTTTTTCTTATGTGGCTCTCTTTCATGGCTTTTTGGTTTTCTTTAGTGATGTATTTGGATTTCTTTCTTTTTTTTTCTTTGAATACCTGTTACTGGTTTTTTATTTGTGGTTACCATTATGTTTGTGCATAACATCTTTACATATAGCAGACTATATTAAGTTGATGGTTGCTTAAGTTTGAACTCATTCATTACTCCTCCTACCTTCTACACTTTTTAGGTATATGGTGTCATATTTTACATTCTTTTATATTGTGAATTCCTTAACTGATTTTTACAGATAAGCTTAATTTTACTCATTTTCACTTCCAAATATTTGTACTCTCACTTATGGTCTTTACTCTCCACTCAGAGTCCCCCTTATTATTTCTTGTAGGGCTGGTTTAGTGACAGTGAACTCGTTTAGTTCTTGTTTGTCTGAGAAACTTTTTATTTCCCTTTCTATTTTGATTGATGACCTTGTTAGGTAGAATATTCTTGGCTACATATTTTTCCCTTTCAGCACTTTGAATATATCATGTCATTCCCTCTGGCTTACAAAGTTTCTATTGAAAAATCATTTTAGCTTTATGGGGTTTCCCATGTATATAACTGTATTTTTTTCTTTACTGATTTTTAAAAAAGATTTTATTTATTTATTTATTCATGAAAGACACACACAAAGAGAGAAGCAGAGACACAGGCAGAGGGGGAAGTAAGCTCCTCAAGGGATCCCAAAATGGGACTTGATCCCAGGACTCCAGGATCACGCCCTAAATTGAAGGCAGACGCTGAACTGCTGAGCTACCTAGGTGTCCTTTCTTTACTGCTTTTAGAATTCTTTCTCTATCACTACTTTTTGACATTTTAATTACTTTGTGTCTTGTTGTAGACCTCCTTGGGCTGATTTTGTTGGATGATCTATCTGCCTCATGGATCTGGATATGTGTTTCCTTCTTCAGATTCAGAAAGTTTTCAGCCATTATTTCTTCAAATAAATTTTCTACCCTTTTTTCCCTCTCTTCTTCTGGGATCCCTATAATATCATGTTATTTCACTTGATGGAGTCACTGAGTTCTCTAAGTCTTTTCTGATTTTACATATTTTTTTCTTTTATTTGCTCAGCTTGATTACTTTACATTACTTTGTCCTCCATGTCACTAATTCACTCTTCTGCTTTCTCTAGCCTACTTTTTATTCCATCTAGTGTGTTTTTAATTTCATTTATTATGTCCTTCTTCTATGACTGGTTCTTTTTAAAAATATTTTATTTATTTATTCATGAGAAACATAGAGAGGCAGGGACATAGGCAGAGGGAGAAGCTGGCTTCCTGTGGGGACCCTGATGGGGCATGACCTGGGGATCATGACCTAAGCTGAAGGCTGATGCTCAACCACTCAGCCACCCAGGTGTCCCTGATTGGTTCTTGTTTATCCTCCACTCTTGTCTCAAGTCCAGTGTGTATCTTTATAATCAATATTTTACATTCTCTGTCAGGGATATTACTTATCTCCATTTTGATTAGGTCTGTTGCTGTGATTTTGTTCTGTTCTTTGATTTGGGCCATATTCCTCTGTCTTATCATTTTGTCTAACACTGTCTGTCTATGTCCATGTATTAGGAAAGTCAACCAGGTCTCTTGCTCTTGAAAGTAGTATGTGAGGCTTGCACTTTTAACAATGTGGTCTTGGTCCTTTATTACAGGGGATGAATAGCCAATGCAGTGACCTGCTCACTTGAGTCACTCCATAAAGAGTGCAAGAGTAGGGTTGCAGTGCTGCAAGCTGAGCAGACTGTTTCTCCTACACAGGGAATGCTCAATCACTGTGGATACCTGGCCATCTGGGGCTCAGTGAAGATTGTGTGAACACTCAGTGGGTGTAGTTTTAACAAGGTGTGTAAGTCTTCCAGAGGAGGTAGAAAGATAATATTGGCAAATTTTGTGCTGGTCTTCTGGGGGAAAGGAACTGGCAGTGCTAGGACTGACCCTGCTGGGCTAGAGGGAGTGGGGTGTGGTGTCAACAAGTTAGGTAGTGAATTCAGGTGCTGCTTGGTTCTTGCTTGGTGGCCTTTGTGATTATGCTGGTAGGTAGTGGAGGGGAATACGACCTGCCAGAGTCTTTGCTCCTTGAGAAGTCCTTCATGGAACTCTGAGATTAGTAACTAATTCTCCCTCCCATATGCCCTAGGTGTTTTTCAAACTCCTATACCTAAGTTGTATCTCCATGGACTATTTGTAGTGCTATCTTTTTAAGGGTATAAACTTAGCTTCTTAATGCCCTCTGGGGTCTCCCAGAGCAGAATCCTCTGATTTTTAAAGTTCCAACTCGTAAGTCCTACATGCTGGTTATAAGACCTCATGAAATTCAACTCCTCTGATTTTCAAAGTCAAATGCTAGGGGAATTTGTCTTTCTTGTTCAGGCTCCCTGATGTAGTTTGTTTCACATCCCACTCTGTGCCTGCAGTTCCCTTCTTCTGGCAGTGAGACCCAGGGGGTTTAGCTCCCCACTGCTTCTCTGGCTTCCTACCCTCTTCAATGTGGCCCCTTCTCTACATTTAGTTGTGGAATTTGTTCTGCCAGGGCATTTTCTTGGTTATTTGCACTGATGTAAGTGTTATCTAGTTGTATCTGTGGAATGAGGTGAGTTTAGGGTCCTCCTACTCTAACATCTTCTCTACAAATCCCTTCATATTCTTTCTTAATTAATAGTACCAGCATTTACCCATTTTCCCAAGTCCAAAACCAAGGGTTATTCCTGATTACTCCGCATCTCTGATCCCTACATTCAATCACCAGATCATATTAATATAATTTTCCAAACATCACATGTCTCAAATGTGTCTCTCCTTTCTAACTGTATGCCACTGCCTTAGTTCAGTTTAGGCCATTGCCATCTCTCTGGATCATTGTTAATATTCCAACTAATTTCTCTAACTCTAGTTTGATCTCTTTCAACTCTCTCTCCATATAATACCCAGCAAGATCTTTTTCAAGATCAAAGGTATCAATGCTGCTTAAATCCCTTATATGTCCTCCCTGACCTTAGGGTAAAATCCAATTTTTTTTTCTCTCCCTCTCTTTTTTCTTAAGATTTATTTATTTATTTTAGGGGGGGGGTGTTGGGAGGGGGGCAGAGGGAGAGAGAGAATCCTGAAGCAGACTCCCCACTGAGTGTGGAGTCTGACACAGGGCTCAGTCCTATGATTCTGAGATCATGACCTGAGCCAAAACCAAGAGTCAGATGCTTAACCAGCTGAGCTACCCAGACACCCGTAAAGTCCCAATTCTTATCATGATTCGCAAGGCTGTCTTCAGTCTTCCCTGTCTCTCTCCCAGTCTCATCTCCTATCAATCTCTCACTTGGACTATCTACTGCTACAACTATGCCCAACCGTTATTGGTTCACAGAAATGGGTAAAATGTTCTGTTCACAGTAGAGTACTAGGCTCCCTCTTACCTCCATAACTTGGTACTTTCCTCTGTAAGAAATGCTCTCCCTTCTTCCTTCAGCACTTTTTTTCTTCAGAACTACACCTCCCCCACCCCCACCACTTTGTTGGGCAAATTCCTCATTCAATTTTTAAGACTCCGTTTAACATTATCTTCTCTTGGACTCTTGTCTTACACCACAGTCCATATTAGGAGACTTTTCAATGCTTTACTGTATCTGTATGCCTCTTTCTTTTTCATTCTCTGTGAATTGCTTATGGGTAGACACTGTTATATCCTAAGGATCAAGTAAAGGATTTAGCATATGCTTGTGGCATAAATGAATGGTCAGAGTTACTATCATAGGCAATAAACTCTCAAAGTAGTCACAAGTGGACCAAAAGTCAGAATATAAAGGCAGTGTTATAGGATAATAAAGTTTTAAGGATGGGATAGGCAGTTTAGAGGCTGTGGTAGAAAGAATATAGGCTTTGTAGTTCTAATTCTATCTCTGATACTTCCTTGGTTATGCATTTTTTAGAAGTTATTAGACTTCTTGAAGGTTCTTTTATCTATAAAAAAGAGAAGGTTATATCTATTTCAAAATTGTAAGAATTAATGAAAATACTTAACATACTTAGCACAGGGCCTGGCATATATAATCTTTGATACATATGGTTTCTTCCTTAGAGATTTTTGAGGGTGTCTCCTTAATTATTAGTGAAATTTTCCTGCAGCATTTTAATTTACCATTTTTAGGATATATTGCAAATAAAATGCTATTCTTGCTATAATTGACCACCCTCTAATAGGGAACACAGGGCCATTTGAGGCCTTCATATCGCTCTATAAAGGAAGAGTGAAGCTAAGGAAAATTAAAGAAGATTTTATAGATCTAATAGCATATTAGACAGATCCTCTGGGACCTCAAAACCTTTCTGAGAATTACAAGGTTAAATGGAAATCAAATTATTTTTGGTGCATGAACATAACTGTCCATGGTGACAGTCACTGCTTTGTGGCTCTGATCACTTCCATCTATAGAATCATCATTTTGTTTCATTTCACAAACCATTTAGAAATTAATTTGATTTATCAGAGAGCAGGACTCAAAGTATGTTTAACTGGATCCATAGAAATAGAATCCAAGAGAATAACCTGGCATGGAATTTTGCTGGTTATTCACAAGATGATCATCTTTCTCCTTGCTCAGCCTGCTGCCTGCATTTGGGACTTCTACAATTATCATGATCCTCAATTGGATTATACTTTTATGTAAGTCAAGCTAGTGAAGTATTAAAAAAAATACGTAATTCATTTTACCCAGAAATTTAAGCCTTGACTTCTATTATAGTAGCTAATCTGATTTCCTGGTCATATAAAACCTTAAAAGGGTCTTCCAAGGGCACAAGACCACAGAGTTTCTCCTTTTCCCTCACTGTTTATCAGTTCTATATACAGGAGCTCAGATTTCCTCTCAAGTCAGGATGTTTGTGGTGACATTTATAAATAAGTCCAAGTTTTAAATGTTTTACTGAGCCCTCAGCAATATTTGTAATAAGTTTTGTCAGGAAACCAGCTTCAGGCATGAGAAAGAACTTAAGCTGACAGGTAGTATTTGACTAGAAATCAAGAAGCCAGAATTTGAATCCTAGCTCAACTATTTACCAGCTAACTTACTTGACTTTTTTAGCTGCTTCATTTATATGATGAGAATAATAGAATTTAGTTTGGAGGATTGTAGTAGGACTAAAATGAGGTCATAGGCAACTAGGTGAATAGAAGACCAAAGAGCTTTAGAGGCTAGCAGGGTGGATTTTGGAACTGATTCTTCTGTTAACTCTTGCCCTCAATTAAATCACTTCTCCTTTCTGAGTTTCCAGTCCCGGACATGTAAAGAAATACAATACAAAAAGAGGCAGATAATCTCTAACTTCCCTTTGGGCTAGCAAATCTGTGATGATCATTTCCCTCTCCATTCTTAGATGAAGAAAGGAGCTAATAGCACTACAGATACCTCTCTCCATGAGGGTCTTGATGCCTCCAAGTTGGGCCTTCAATCAAGCAATTCTAATTACCTTGTATTAACTTCTTCCAAGTCACCTCTTCATTCTTAACACTTTTTTTTTTCTCATTTAAACTGTGATCCATGGTTTTCTTCCTATAATCATTTTTTAATGGTACATGATTTAATCTCAAGTGATCTTTCCAAATATGTGATGTGTTTGTATTTTGTGTCCAAGAAACATAAGTCTCAGCTCCTATAGTAGTGTTAGCTACCATTCCATGTAACTTTCTCACTACCTATCCATGATCTCTTCTGCACTTTTCATGACGGAGGGCATTTGACTTTTCTTTGAATGCTTCTAGTGATGAGGCTCTTACTAGTAGGGCGCTGTATCTTTTGGATCATTCCTTATTACCTGTACCAGATTCCTCCACAGAACTTGAAATTTGGTGATAGAACTTATGGGAAATGAACATTAGTGTACTGCTTCAGTTATTGTGTACTAATAAATGATCCATTTGTGGAAATGCTTTGACTTTCACTAAACTTGATTCATTTTTAGGCATATTGTAGCATATTTAATGAACAGTTAAAGATCCACTTTTGTGTGCTGGATCTGCTACTAACTATTGTAAGATACTGGGCAAGTCTATTCGCACCCTAGTTCTCCTCATTTGTCAAATGTATATAAGAGTATTCAGCCTGCCTTCCTTCAAGTGTTTGAGAAGATGAATAAAGGTAACATAAATTATATTCTTTTAATATTCTTTAAAAAGTGTGATAGCAAGCTATGACCCCAGCCTTTGTGTTGGCCAGCTATTTGTTTAAATAAAGTTTCATTGTAACATAGCCATGCCCATTATTTATGTATTATGTCTTTGGCTGCTTTCATAATACTTTGTTTGAATTTAATAGTTGCAATAGAAACTGTGTGGCCTATAGGCATAAAATATTTCCCATATATACCTTTGTGGAGATGTTTGCTGATCTTTGTGCTATAAATATGTATTTACTATTAGATTTACTAGGAGGATTATTTTAGGAATAGGTATAGATGATGATATTGAAATATATTAATCCAATCAAATCTGGCAAACATTAATTGAGCATCTGGTAATGTTAAGCACTGTCCTATATATTTTTCAGACATTTTCTTGTTTAATTTTTACAACAATACCATGTGTTAGGCATCTTATTATATCCATGTTGCAAATAAACTGACTCTCGGTAATTTGGTAATCACTAAAGTGACACTGGCAGAAAGCCAGGATTGAAATTTAGATATCTAATTCCAAAATATGTGTTCTTTCTATGATGCCATCTAGCCTTTCACATATATGACTTTATGTATTGTAATTCTTAGCTATGAGAGCCTTTATGGTAATAAAGGGGTACAAAAGTTTAGCAAGCATTATAAATACATTAATATCAGAAAGGAGTTCAACTATATCAGCAGGATAAGTGCTTTGAAAACATATAGAGATAGATAATAGCAAAACCTAACAGACTGATGAGGATTGAATAGTAAGGAATACTGAATCTTTGAATGTTTTGACATCATCACCACATTTTTGTCAGCACACACCAACCTTCTTCAGTTTAGGTACCTATTAGTTCAATACTTAAAATCTCAATGGAATCATACATGGTGAAAAGATAGGATGAAAGGAGTCTATAAGCTGACAAGATGATTGTTCCCCCAGTCTATGTTTTTTTAAAATCTTCTAACATTAACTATCAAATAGTCAAAATTTTAATAAAGTAGGTTGGGCTTACTTCTTTAAAAGTGTGGCATAAAAAACGATTATTGAGAGCTTCTTTTAGAAAGAGCATAAGGGTTATCTTATTATCAGCTACACACACACATAACAAGATAATGCTAATATCACACTTTTCACCCGTGTAGAATTTAGAGTTAAAAGGAACCTTAAAGATCTTTTTATTTAACTCCTTCAATATGTAAGTAAGAAAACTGAGGCTGAGAAAAGTTTATTTGCCTAAGGCCACATAGCTGATAAATGTCAGAACTAGAACTCAATAACTGGCCTCTTATTCATTCATTTGTTTATTCATTAATTCTTCCATTCATTCATAAATTTTAAAAGTTAATCAATTCATTCATGTAACATTTACTGAAACATTTCTGTATGGTATCCATGATATTAAATGCCATCACATAGGTGTTACTTCATTTAATTCTCATGAGGTGTAGGTATTATTACCCTCATTTTATAGCTGATAAAACTGAGATTAAAAGATTAAAACTTTTGCCTAAGGACTCACAGTTTTGAGATGAATTAACTAGCTGGAGAGACTATGAAGTCAATTTGAAGTTTCTTGTGTAATTCCAATGTCAGGTACAATAGTATTGAGCAACTCTCTCTTCCAAGTCTGAAATAAATATCTTGATCAGACTCAATCTGAGCTGGTACAACATTTGCTACTGAAGTCACTGGCCAGAGACTAAAGAGATGATATGCTGAATTATCAAGTAAACAGAGATTTATATGTTTCATTTTATTTGACATTTTAATTTCCAAAAATAATAAAAACAAAATCAATTTTGGAAAAAAATTAACATTAATCCTCTCACTGAAGCACAATTAATCCCATTATTCCTTTTTCTTTCAAATATTCTCCTTGTGTATATACATTTTAAATGGATGAAGCCATTCCATGTATAGTCTTTGCAATTATAGCTTTAATAGTCAAAGACTATAAAGTTGCATAATCATACCAAAATTTACATCATTCTCTTTGTTGTCCATACACAAATATGTACATCTATTCTTTTTTAAAAAACTAATTTGGCTAATGAGCATATTCTAATATTTAGGATTATTTAGCATTTTAAAAGTCTTTTTATTCTTTATTTAAAAATAATATAGGAAATAGTGTAAGATCTCTGGGTCAAAGGGTATGGATGTCATTCAATTTTGTTCTTCTAGATTTCTCTATTAATAGCAGAGGGATTGTAAATACTTACACTGCCTACATGAGTAAAATAGGAAACAATTTACCATATTCGGGACTATTATATATTTGGCAGATTTTACTAATGTAGTAAATGACTAGATGTTTTAGATACCTGGTGTATATGTAGCAAAGGTGGTGTGCTGTAACCCACATGAAAAGATTTGGCTTCCATTTTTGCCTAAACAATAATATTTTATCCATTTGGGGTTAGCATATTATCAACAATGTTTAGGCCACAGAATATCAAGAATTGTAGATGCCCTGCTGTGAGTGATGACAAAAGGAAAGCAATTTCAAAACCTAAGATTCTTTTTTGCAATATTTATGCCTTCTTGTGTCTTAGTTCCTTTCATTTTAAGGCTAAAAATAATTCCACTTAGAAAATTGTATAAAAGATATAAAGAAGTTTCATTAAAGACTCTCTCAAATGTTGATGTATCTTTTTAATATATAACCACCTTTAATATTGTAACCAATAATTAAAATAAATCTACATCAAAAAAACAATAAAGGAGCTATCCATGAAAATTCTCATTAAATACAGTTTTAATACATTCATTTTATTTCATTTAGGAATATTTTATATAGGCACATATTTTAGAATAAATAATAAAACCCTCCTTTATATGTCTTAGAGAGTTTGGAAATTCTTTTGGGTATGAAATTTATATTAGTCATTCATTCAATAAATCTGTATTACTTAATGCCTTTTTTAGTGTTGTAAAAAACATAGTACATAAAAGTTACCATATTAACTATTTTAAGTATATATTACAGCAGTTTTAACTATTTGTACATTTTGTGCAACAGATTTCTAGAACTTTTTAATGTTGCAAATTGAAACTCTATACTTATTGAACAATTTCCCCTCCCCTCCATCTTTTGACAACTATCATTCTGCTCCCTGAATTTAAATATTTTTATATTAAGTTTTTAAATTAATTCCAATGTAGTTATATACAGTGTTATATTAGTTTCATAATATATGAGTATAACTAACTACTTTAGATACCTTATATAAATGGAATCATGCAGTAATTGACTTCTTTCATTTAGCATATCTTCAAGATTCATCCATTTGTAGCATATGACAAGATTTGCCTTTTTAAAGGCTGAATAATATTCCATTGTACATATATACTACATTTTCTCATTATCCATTCATCTATCGATAAACATTTGTTTCCAACTCTTAGCTGTTGTGAATAGTGCAGTAAATGTGGGTATGCAAGTATCAAGATCCTGTTTTTAATTCTGTTGGATATATACCCAGAAGTGAAATTACTGGATCATATGGTAACCTTTTAATTTTTTGAGGAACCACCATATTGTTTTCCATAGAAGCTACACCATTTTATATTTCCAGTAGTGCACAAGGGTTCCAATTTCTCCAAATCCTCACCAACATTTGTTTTGTTTTGTTTTTAAAGATTTTATTTATTCATGAGAGACAGAGAGAGACAGAAGAGAGAGAGAGGCAGAGGGAGAAGCAGGCTTCCATGCAGGGAGCCTGACTCAATCCGGGTCTCCAGGCTCAGGCCCTAGGCTGAAGGCAGCGCTAAACCGCTAAGCCATCCAGGCTGCCCTGTTTTGTTTTTTTAATGTGGCTATCCCAATGGGTGTGAGGTAGTATCTCATTGTGGTTTTGATTTGCATTTCCCTGATGATTATTGGAATTCTGCATTTTTTGCTTTTTCATCATTTGTATATCTTCTTTGAAGAAATATTTCATCAAATTATTTGCCCATTTTTATTTATTTATTCATGAGAGACAGAGAGAGAGAGAGAGAAAGAGGCAGAGACACAGGCAGAGGGAGAAGTAGGCTCCATGCAGGGAGCCTGACGTGGAGCTCGATCCTGGGTCTCCAGGATCACGCTTTGAGCTGAAGGCAGCACTAAACCGCTGAGCCACCTGGGCTGCCCTGTTTTTTTGTTTTGTTTTGTTTTTTGTTTTTTGTTTTTTGTTTTCTGTTTTCTTAAGTTTGTTTTTGTCTTTTCAGGGTCCTTTGTGATTACATGTGAATTTTAGGATTTTTTCCTATTTCTGTAAAAATTTCATTGAGATTTTCAGAGAGATTCCCTTGAATCTGTAGAACACTTTGAGAAGTATGGACATTGTGGCTATATTAAGTGTTCCAATCCATGTCCATGGGATGTTTTACATTTATTTGTCTCTTCTTTCATTATTTCATCAGTGATATGTAGTTTTCAGTGTACAAATTTTTCACCATCTTGGTTAAGTTTATTTTAAAATATTTTTATACAGTTGTAAATAGGATTGTTTTCTTAATTTCCTTTTCAGATAATTTGTTGTTAGTTTATAGAAACCCAGCCAATTTTTGTATGTTGATTTCCTGTCATGTAACTTTACTAAGTTTTTTTTTTTTATTTTTTTATTTTTTTTTTATTTTTTTTTTTTTAAGTTTTTTTTTTTTAATTAGGTGTGTGTGTGTGTGTGTGTGTGTGTGTGTGGACTTTTTAAGGTTTTCTATGTCGAAAACTTTGTAGTCTGTGAACAGAATACTTTTATTTCTTCTTTTCCAATTTAGATGCCATATATTTATTCTTGCCTAATTGCTATTGCTAGAACTTTGGTTACTATATTGAATAGAAGTGAAGAAAGTGAGATTTGCTTTATTCTTGATCTTAGAAAGATTTCAATTTTGCACCATTGAATATGATGTTAGCTGTAGAATTTTTTTATATGTTCTTTATTATGTTGAGGTCATTTCCTTTTGTCCCTAGTTTTTTTGGCTGTTTTTGTCATCAAAGGGGATTGGATTTTGCTAAATGCTTTTTCCCCCATCAATTGAGGTGTAGTCTTATGATTTTCATCTTTCATCTGACAATGTGGTTTATCATGTTGCTAAGTTTTCATGTATCAAACCATCCCTGTATTCCAGGATGCATTGCATAACTTCTAAGGTACATTTGATAGATAATGAGCTGCAGGGACTCAAAACTCAAAAAATGCAAATGAAAATGTCTATATTTTTCTTGTCCTGGTTCTTGTTCCATTTACTACTCTATTTCTCTGTTCCATCCATTAGAATTCTAAGTCAAGAGATAAACAAATGTAAAAACAAATGTTAAACATTTCTCAATGTTTAGTGGGGATACCCTTTACATCCACACCTGAAGGGTTCTTGTGGATTAGTCTGCATACTCTAATGAGAAAATATTGAGTATTTCAGTGGCTAGGGGAACTTTAATTTGTTGTTTCTTAATGGATATATGCTGATATTCAAGATGCTACTATATTGTACCAAGCCACATAACCAAGAACAAATATGGATTTTTACTTTGTGCTGGCCAATTCTATGCTGCATTAAATAAGACATAGATTTTGTTACTGAGAAAGAAGTTCAATTGTAAGACAAATATGCAAATATAACAGTTCTGTAAGGAAAGTATGATAGGATCCTAGAGGTAGGAAAAATGAATTGTAAATTAGGAAATCATGAAAGATCAGAGAACACATCATAGAGGCAGTGGTATATTTAAACTGAGCTTTTAAGGATGAGAAATCTGGGGTACCTGGGAGGCTCAGTTGTTTAAGTGTCTGCCTTCAGGTTAGGTCATGATCCCAGGGTCCTGGGATTGATCCCTATGGCAAGCTCTCTGCCAGGAGGGAACCTTCTTTTCCCTTTCCCTCTGCCCCTCTTCCTACTTGTGCTCCTTTGTGCTCTCTCAAATAAATAAATATTTTTTCAAAAAGAGTGAGAAATCTGATGGTGGAGAAGGACAAGCCTGCAAAGGCCCTTGCGTTCAGATCTCTGCACTTCCATACTACACTAGTGCATGAGAGTCTTTGTAATAGTTTAGTCTCCCTAGGCCCACCACATTGCCTTTATCCAGAGGCCTCAGTCCTCTTCCCATTTGGTATGTGTGTGTGAGGGAAGCAGTAGTCATGATGATGTGTTACTCATCTCTTACTTTAAGAAAACCTACTCTGAACAGCCAAGTTGACAGACAACCTCCAGATGATGTACCAGACCACATGTGCCCTAGGCTACTCTCAGTCATTGGACTAAGTATGGTAGGGGCCCTGGGGCTGTATCATTACTGCCCGATGTAGGAGGCTTTTCAGAGCAACTTTTCTCAGACTCCCTACTGGCCTGGCTAAGACTTTCTCAGAATTGCACTGCAGCCTGTGGCTTTTCCTACCCAATTCTTCCTTTTTTTTCTCCTTTCACAGGTGTCAGACCTGCATTTCTGTTTGAAAGCTCTCCTTGCCTTGCTCCCTGTTATTATTAAGAGGCAGTTCTCTCCCAAAGTCTCTAGTAGATCTAATGCTATTTTTATTTTTTCTCGTCAAATGATGTGAACTAACAGGCAGGGGAACCCTATTACTCTCTTCCCTCAGGGTTATCTCTCCATTGTTTTATCTTAAGGCAGTGACTTCTCTCTTTAGGTGTGATAGCTAGTATATTTCTTCAACAGTGTTAGATCTTTATAGTAGCTAAGCACAGAACTTGTTTTCAAGCAGCTTCTGTTTTTAGGCCTGCAGGGTCCTTGAGGCAAGAGAACACAAAAGCCTGATTATCTTTTTTTCATCGGAGAGGGAGAAAATATAGACAACAAAACACAAAGAACTCCATTACTCTGAAATATTTATTAACTTATTAGGAGACTCATTTAGGTAATGTTTTAACTGTACTCTTTCACATACAGTACTTGATTTGACATTTATAATAGTTCTTAGAGGCAATTTTATTTGTATTTTTTAGTTGCAGACATTTAGGATGTGATAGATTAAGTGGTTTTCCAAAAGTCACGCAGAAAACAAATGGTCAGCTTGGTAGTTGCAACCTAGCCTGCTAAACATCAAATCCCATGTTCTTTGCAATGCAACATCCTGCAACATGCCCTCTTTGTAGGGTCTTAATAATAGAGGGAATACCTGCATAGATGTGTGAGTTGGGCAACCTCACATTTAGTTGAACACTATACTTGTCTTAACATTTTCTTGAAATTCTTACAAAGTTTTAAGTTTTCATTTTCATTGGCTCCCCACAATTTGTGTAACCAGATCTTATTCGTATTACTGTTTTAGTCCTCTTGGATGGCTTATAACAAAATAGCATAGACTACGTAGCTTACAAGCAACATTTATTGCTCATAGGTCTGGAGGCCGAAGTATTTAGAATCAAGGTGCCAGCATAGTCAAGTTTTAATGAGGGGCTTCTTCCAGGTCAAAACTTTTCAGTGTATCCTCACATGGTGGAAGACGGATAGGGAGCTCTGTGGGAATCTCTTTTATAAAAGCATTAATTCCATTCATAAGGACTTCATGCTCATGACCTGATCAGCTCTGAGAGGCCTTGACCTGCTAATACTACATTACCTTTGGGGGTTAGGGGTTTGACATAAATTTGAGGGGACACAAACATTCAGAGCTTAGCAGTTATAATTTTTTCAGCTGTCAGATCTAATCTTCCTTCTATAAGAAATTTGAGTTTTATCTATAGAGCAATGGGAAACTAAGTCAACATAGTTTAGTGGATGATTCCAAGGAAAATGTCAGAGATCTTAGGTTCCCCACTTGATTATGAGACTTTTAGCAAATTATCATTCCTAAATCTTCTGTGCCAAATATCACTCCCTTCTGCACTCCTATCACTGACATATTCAGGTATGCATTTTAGGCAGATTTCTTTGGCAGTGCTATAGAAAGAAGGGTTTAGAAGAGACCAAACTAAGATGAAAAAAATATGTATATATATATATATAATATGTATATATTTATATCTTATATATAAGATGTATATCTTATATATATGTGTGTATATATATATATATATAGAGAGAGAGAGAGAGAGACAGACAGACAGACAGACAGAGGGAGAGATGCCTTGGGGTCTGGCAGCAGGAGGTGTTGTTTATATTATGACTGGATGAAGCCTCTAACCACTAAGTTGGTATAGGGCCACCGTCCTTCATTTTTAATTCTAAAATTAAAAAAAAAATGATGTATTTTTAAGTAATGTTAAACTTATTTGATAGCAAAAGATGACCTATCAGGATATATAATGTGATGAGAGATGGTAGTCTTTATTTATCACACTTAATGTGAATATTTATAGATTTTGCTACAGAAATATTGTTTGAGGGCAGCCTAGGTGGCTCAGCGGTTTAGCACCGCCTTCAGCCCAGGGCGTAATTCCTGGAGACCCGGGATCAAGTCCCACGTCCTGCTTCTCCCTCTGCCTGTGTCTCTGCCTCTCTCTCTCTTCCCTTTCTATGTATTCTCATGAATAAATAAATAAAATCTTTTAAAAAAATATTGTTTGATTATTGACTATTGTCCTGGAAGTTACTGCATGTGTTAAGTAGTATACATATATTGCAAAACATTTTTTTACGTTTTATTTTTTTTTTCTTTAACCGGAATTCCAAAAACTTTTTATTTTCCAAGGGTTTTGGCTAAAGGGTTATATACCTCTATTTCTTTTCTTCATTCACTGGTTAGAATATTTATGTAGGCCCATGGGGACTTTATCCTAAGAAGGCAATTTTAAGCCTTCCATGTCTTCTAGAGTCAGTGATTTGTGGAACTGACTTCTGGCCTTCTGAAATAAACCCAGCAAGAATTCTTTGGGAGAGGAGGAGTCAAAGAAGGTAGAATTCAGGAATGAGATCTAAAATAAATCAGAAGATTATATGGATGTATAGATCAAAAAGAGACTCATTGTTTAAATTTCCTATAACTTTTAAAAATTAAATTATTTTTATTCAGAACTTAAGGAACTTGTAGCTCACTTAAGTTATTTTTATAATTAAGCAATTCTATTTTTTTTTTTAAGGTGGGCATAGTGTAGTAAGGCTGCCTACCACAGAATAGGAACTTAGTAAATATTTGTCAAATAAATGAATAATTGAAACCGATTCATTTACCTTCACATTTCCATTTACCTGTAATAATACTCTTATATTTCATTTAAGTGTTTTCATTAAAAGGTTATATCAGTGTTAGCTATTAAGATATCTTTAGAAAAAATTTAATAGAGAAACATATAATGACTTGGATAACAATTTTACTCATTCAGGAAACCTTTATTGGTACTGTATGCTAGACCCGATAGCAAGCATTAGGAGTATAATGATGAATACAGTTCTTGCTTTTGAGGAGCTTACATGCAGGGTACAATCCACAACCATGCACAAACTACACACTTATTTTTTTTTCCATAACTTCATATGATTCCCTTGTCATCTTTCTCAGTGTATCTAACTGAAGATTCATGATTTTTGGCTTCTCCTTTTTCTACACTCCCTGGTTGTAGTAGAAAAACACACTTTAGAGCCAAAGGTCTGGCTCTACCACTTTCTCTGAATAACTGAATCTCACTGATCTGCAGTCACTTTTTCCATAAAATGAAGATTAAATAATAGTATCATTTACTATATTCATTTATAAGCTCTGTGAGCAAATTTATAAGGAAAGTGCTTTTACTCAGTATAACTTTACAGAGAGTTTAAATTGCCATCTGACTGGATTGATGGCCTTAGGATGATAAGATCCTTATCACTGGAAGTATTTATGCAGAGGTTAGAGAGGAGGTTTGTGTTAGGTGATAATGTATGTATATCTCATGTTTCTGTATGCCTCACATACAAAAGGAACCTGATTGCCTTTGTTCCAAACTGCCTTTTCTGGTGTGTTTATATAGCAATCACCTTGGAAGATAGAGATACTGTCTCCCTCTGGAGCAGTGAACAGATTTGATTACTATACACTAAAAAAGATTCAAATCTCTTAGCTCAGAATTCCTTTCCTGTAACACAGCCCATTCTGTGTGCAAGTATCACCTGGCCCTCTTTACATTGCCCCATTGGAAGTAGGGCTCAGGGACCCAGGGCAAGTGCTGACACTCTAGCTACTGACATTGTTGTGAGTTCTTTGTGATTTAATAGTCCTGTTTCATTTCCCAGTATCCATGAAACTATGGCAAGTTATTTTGTTAGCTTGCAAGTCAGTAAAAATCTCAGACCAGGGACACCTGGGTGGTTCAGTGGTTGAGCATCTGCCTTTGACTCAGGTCATGAGCCAAATTCTGGGGTCCTGGGATTGGGTCCCATATAGGGCTCCCGGCAAGGAGCCTGCTTCTCCCTCCTTCTATGTCTCTGCCTCTCTTTCTGTGTCTCTCATGAATCAATAAATAAAATCTAAAAAAAAAAAAAAAAAAAAAAAAATAAAACTCAGACCCTTCACAGTTCTTAACTATTTGAAGGTGGCAGGGAATAACAACTGTAAGTAAGATTCTCTGTACGTTGAGACCAAAGAGCACTACTTAAAGCCAGGCAGTCAGAGGTAGGTATGATTCTTTGCTTTGCCACTTATTAGCTGTGGATCCATGAATAAGTTATTTAACATTTCTGATTCTAATTTTCTCATTGGAAATACAAAGAACATTGTACCAGCCTGCCACATTACTGGGAGAATTAATGAGCATAATAAGTATTTGAATGCCACTAATGCAGAATCTAAAACATAGAAGGTACTCTATGAGTACAGAGTCAGATTATTACTGACTTGATATTTCTAGTCCTATGATTCTGTGTCACTCTCTAAATGCTTCCTCTATTCTAGCCCCAACTCCCCTGTGATAGAGCTAGGTATTAGTATGAGACTTAGTGGTTTATATTCTCTTATCAATAAAAAGTTTCTTCTTCCTTTCCCATACTTACTCATGAAATATTACCTTCCTTTCTTTTAAGAAAAGTTTAATTCAAGTAGGTATTTATGAGATAACTTCTCTGAGCCAAATGCCAAAAAAGACTTACTTTTTACTTTAAACATTCATTAAATATTTATTGAATACTTACAATATGCCACGCACCATCTTAATTGTTGGATAAACATCATAAACAATACACCTGAGTTCCCTTCTTCCACTGAATTTATATTCTTATCATAACAATTTAAAATGCAGTGTGTTAAGTATATGATAGTAGTACAAACAGAAATGCGGAAACAACTTGCTCTGTAATCTAGCTCTGGGGATTACTGGGGGGAGACCCCTTAACTAATTTTGAAGAGTGAAGAAAGATTATCAATGTCAGTCTCAGCTGGAAATAGATGGTGTATTCAAAAAGGTAATTGAAGAGAATTTTTTAAAGCAACCATTTAGAGAAATGAGTATGGATTTAAGAGAATCATCAGGGATGGAGGAGCATCTAGGGACTGGTAAAATTAAAAGCTATGCTTACCCCCAAAGACTAAAGGGATGGGGGAGGAAGCCATTACTAGAATCCTACAAAAGCTATAGCTAACAACTCTCTTGTGTGGCTGGCATGAGGGAAAGGTACTGAATAGATGTCCCAACCTCTCTTTCCTCCTGCCCTCCAATCTCCTGTCAGTGATTTCCATTGGCCTAATCCAATAGAAGAGAGAAAACAAGGGATCTCACCTGATGTAATGTGTAGAAGTCATCCTCCCAGGCTGATGGAAATATAAAGAACATTGGATACAAGCTGATTGAGCAGAGTAGAAAATAGATCTGGAAGGGCAAACAGATAACTCATATGGGAACAGAAAAAGGTATTCCAGACAGAGGCAATAGCAGCAAAGCATAAGCATGTGAAATGGTGGGACAGGAGCACATAGTAATGATATGCCTTGAGTCAGCCTACAGTAAGAAGCTAGCTGCAGAGGTAGGTGGGGTTAGGGTGTGGAGGATTTTGAATGCCTAGCTGAGGGGCTTAAACTCTCTTATAAATAAATATATAGGGAGATGTGGCTAAAGGGGCAAAAGAAGTAACACAATTTGATTTGTGTCTTAGAAAGTTAGCTTTCCTGGGATATGAGAATGATTTTGGAGGGAGATATTTCTGTTCCTGTATGATCTGACGACATAGGCAAGGAGAGAGGCAATGTCATTACAAGTAAAATGGGTCAGACTGCCTGGGAAAGATAGGGAAGGCCTTGTGTAAAATGCCTTATTGTAGAGTATTCTTTCTTGTCCTTTCTTGAAATGTAAATGAAATCTTTTATGAAGCGGGCAGAGCTGGCCTTGAAGCTACCTTTCTCCTGATAATCACTTTCCTGGGAAGAAATGATGAATTGTGCTTTGTCCATATTCCTTCAAAGATTGCTTCTGTAACCTTCCCTTAAACACATTCCCAAGAGCAGCCTCTTTCATTAAGATGAGGCCATTTTCCTTCTTCAGTTTTGTTGGAAATGTCCAAAAAGGAAATGCAGTTTTATTTCCTTCCTGTCCTAAGAGTCATTACATATTAATAGAATATCTACATGTAGATAAGCTCTGGGTTCCTTTGTCCTACAGGAAGGCATCAAAGGGCACCATGACTTTTAAAACAGTCCTTCAAGGTGGGTAAAGGTGGCCTTTACAAAGAAATCATCACTTCTCGGAAATCACATCCCCTGAGAACTTTTATCCATTCATCCAGTTGACAGGCAGCAATGCCATGAGAAAGGATAAATGGCACTTTCCATAACTGGATGTGCAGGACACAATGAAGCATATGTAGGAACCAAGGCAAAGGACACTTGGGACCTTCCCCCATGGGCTACTACTATCCACTGGCAAGCTTCTTAAGGACAGGTACCATATCTAAATCGTATCATAGTCTCATATGCTATAGCAACAGCAGTTGCTCAGAAATTGTTTTGTGAATGAATAATAGCTTTCTAGGCAGTGGAAATAGCCTAAGCAAAGGTCCAGAGGCATGAGAGAACATAGTTCATGTTAGAAAATGGAAATAGTTTGATAAGACTAAGAAAAGAATATTTGCTTGAGGAGGAAGAGAGGCTAGTGAAAGATAAAGCAATAGAAATAGTCAGAAATATAATTGATTTTGCCTTTAAATTCCACTGAGGAATTTGGCCTTTTTCTTTTAGTTACTGGGAAGCTATTAGATACGTTTGAGTATAGGTATGACATAGTCAGGTGTAAGATTTAGAAAGAGCATTCTGACTTTGTATAAAGAATGAAATAGGATGAAGTTTAGGGAGTAGGTTAGTGAAATTGCCTGTTCTATGCCAGTGTCAGTGAGGATGTTTGGGTATGACAACATATAGGACACACAGTGGATGGAATATGGTAGTGTTTAGAAGTAAATGATAAAAATAAAGGAGAAAAGAAGGGTCAAAAGTGATTGCTACTTGACTAAATTCCTTGAAGGCAGAGACTGTATTTGATTCACTCTTACATCCTTCACTATAGTTATAGCCTCTTCTGTGCCTTGGCAAAGTGGACACTCAGAGAATGGTTACTGAGTATTGATTGAAGAAGGGCTTGGGGAAGGGTACAGTGAGGGGTAAATCCAGAAGCATGTCTAAAGCAGGAGAGTATGGATGAAGGTGGTACAGGTGAATGATAGGTTAGGGACAAGTTAGAGTAAATTATGAAGAAAGTGCAAACTGTTCTGGATTCCAACCAATTCTCTTTATCTTAGGATTTTGAAGTGTCAGGTTCTGGTACTTGAGAAGCTATAAGAGTAGGATTTCTGGCTTCAGATCCAGGAAGAACACCTGAGATAACACTCAGTGAATATTTGCTGTAAGAAAAAACTGAATTAATATATAAGTGAAACCAAAAACATTTTTGTAATGATGGGATATTGACTATCCATTTGACTCAGGCCTACTACTAACTCTGGAAAATACCGAAACTTATTTAAATTATTCTTAAAATTAGATCTTATATTTGAAGTGAGTAGCATAGTACCAGATTTATAAAAATACTCAATATCTGATAGCTATTGATATTACTTTATGATTTTGATTGAGAAATATATTTGTAAATAATACAAATTAGAAAGCATAACTTCGGGATCCCAGGGTGGCGCAGTGGTTTAGCGCCTGCCTTTGGCCCAGGGCGCGATCCTGGAGACCCAGGATCGAATCCCACGTCGGGCTCCCAGTGCATGGAGCCTGCTTCTCCCTCTGCCTATGTCTCTGCCTCTCTCTCTCTCTGTGTGACTATCATAAATAAAATAAATAAAAATTAAAAAAAAATAGAAAGCATAACTTCAGTTCAAAACATGATCTGAACTAAGACAAGGTTTAGAGAAGTTTTAACCCAATACCATTTATGGGGCCATTTATGGTCATAAAGACCTACCTAATTGAATATCTCAGTTCAGCTGGTAAAAGACAAAATGGTCCTAGAGTCTTTTCCTCTCCCCTAAAAGGATTCCTATGGCAATTTTCCTTTTATGGTGTCTTACTCTAGATTTTGGAGTCAGACAGAACTGGGCATCAATCCAGCTCTAATACTCCTAGTCCTGGAAGTTTGACTAATTATATAACATTTCCAAATCTCAATTTCCTTTTCTATAAAGTGAGAATAATAATAACTATATTGTTGGGATGTTTGGGATAAATTAGATAATCTAAGTAAAGCACTTAGTAAAGTTCAGGAATATGGTGATGCCTAAAAAATATCAGTTTTTTTCCTGCTTTTCCTTCTATTCAGACCTTCAACTGATTGAATGAAGCACATTCACATTATGGAGAGCAGTCTGCAATCTGTTTTACCCCAGATTCACCAATTTAAATGTTAATCTTATCCCAAAACATCCTCCAAGCTGACACATAAAATAAACTATCACAATTGGTAATATGACCTGTTCTCAGCTTTGCCTGAACCCTGAGGTTTTTTGGACTACTACTTTCCAGTGATTTTTCCCTCTACCCTTGGATATTTTGCATACACATGCACTGACTGTGCTCAGCTGAAGATCTGAAGGGACTTTGTGATCTCTAGTGAATTTGGCCTACACATACCCCCAAATTCATCTTAATTCAGGTGAAGCCCTAGGATCCACTTTGATTTACCTATCTGTGCTGTGGCCTGCAAACTCTCGTTGGGTAGTAAAATGGGTAATCAAAGGGTCACCTTGTTTGTTTACTCTCTCTTAGGCATCACCGTTTTTTTTTTTCCAGCCTGTTTTGCAATAGCTGAAAACTTTTATATGTTTTGTTCAGTTTCTGTTTTCTTTGTTAGAGAGAGAAAAGGGAGGCATGGAGGGAGAGGGAAAGAGAATCTTAAGCAGGCTCCATGACCAGCACAGAGCCCAAGGTAGGGGTTGATCTTACAACCCTGAGATCACGACCTGAGCTGAAATCAAGAGTTGGACACTTAACCCATTGAGCTACCCAAGCGCCCCTGTTTTGTTCAGTTTCATAGTTATTTATGGCAAGAAGTTAAATTTATTCCCTGCTACAAAGAGTCATGGTATTGACTTCACTAAAGTCTTGTGTGCTGCTAATTTTGTGAAAGTTTGAATAAATAACTTATTACCCCTTAGAACTCAATTTTTCTATCTATAGAATTGTATTTCTTCAGAGAGTTGGAACAAATCATCTTAAGATTTGTGTGGAATCAGAAAAGGCCCCAAATAGCCAGGGAAATATTAAAAAAGAAAACCATAGCTGAGGGCATCACAATGCCAGATTTCATGTTGTACTACAAAGCTGTGGTCATCAAGACAGTGTGGTACTGGCACAAAAACAGACACATAGATCAATGGAACAGAGTAGAGAACCCAGAAGTGGACCCTGAACTTTATGGTCAACTAATATTTGACAAAGCAGGAAAGACTATCCACTGGAAGAAAGACAGTCTCTTCAATAAATGGTGCTGGGAAAATTGGACATCCACATGCAGAAGAATGAAACTAGACCACTCTCTTGCACCATACACAAAGATAAACTCAAAATGGATGAAAGATCTAAATGTGAGACAAGATTCCATCAAAATCCTAGAGGAGAACACAGGCAACACCCTTTTTGAACTCAGCTACAGTAACTTCTTGCAAGATACATCCACGAAGGCAAAAGAAACAAAAGCAAAAATGAACTATTGGGACTTCATCAAGATAAGAAGCTTTTGCACAGCAAAGGACACAATCAACAAAACTAAAAGACAACCTACAGAATGGGAGAGGATATTTGCAAATGATGTATCAGATAAAGGGCTAGTTTCCAAGATCTATAAAGAACTTATTAAACTCAACAGCAAAGAAACAAACAATCCAATCATGAAATGGGCAAAAGACATGAAGAGAAATCTCACAGAGGAAGACATAGACATGGCCAACACACACATGAGAAAATGCTCTGCATCACTGACCATTAGGGAAATACACATCAAAACCACAATGAGATCCCACCTCACACCAGTGAGAATGGGGAAAATTAACAAGGCAGGAAACCACAAATGTTGGAGAGGATGCAGAGAAAGGGGAACCCTCTTACACTGTTGGTGGGAATGTGAACTGGTGCAGCCACTCTGGAAAACTGTGTGGAGGTTCCTCAAAGAGTTAAAAATAGACCTGCCCTACAACCCAGCAATTGCACTGCTGGGGATTTACCCCAAAGATACAGATGCAGTGAAACGCCGGGACACCTGCACCCCGATGTTTCTAGCAGCAATGTCCACAGTAGCCAAACTGTGGAAGGAGCCTCGGTGTCCATCGAAAGATGAATGGATAAAGAAGATGTGGTCTATGTATACAATGGAATATTCCTCAGCCATTAGAAATGACAAATACCCACCATTTGCTTCGACATGGAAGGAACTAGAGGGTATTATGCTGAGTGAAATAAGTCAATCGGAGAAGGACAAACATTATATGGTCTCATTCATTTGGGGAATATAAAAAATAGTGAAAGGGATTAAAGGGAAAAGGAGAAAAAATAAGTGGGAAATATCAGAAAGGGAGACAGAACATGAAAGACTCCTAACTCTGGGAAACGAACTAGGGGTGGTGGAAGGGGAGGTGTGTGGGGGGTGGAGGTGACTGGGTGACAGGCACTGAGGGGGGCACTTGACAGGATGAGCACTGGGTGTTATGCTATATGTTGGCAAATTGAACTCCAATAAAAAAAATGGTAATTAAATCTAATACTCGCTATAAAATACTTCGTCTGTATAGACTCTTAGGATAACTGAAAAGGACCCACAGGTTGTTGAGTTAGGGGTGGGGATAGGCCCAGCCAGGAATATATTCTGAGACCTATTACATTCTTTAGGAGAGCAACCAGAGCACTTGAGCTTGATAGGAAGCCTAATTCTGTAGGCCAAAGTCCATGCTTTATGGCCTCAGAGACCTGGGTTTTGACAAGCTACTGAATCTTTGTTTCGTTTGGAAAAGTACCTGTCTCATAGAATTAATGGGAGGATAAAATGTGGAAACATGAATAAAGTGGTTTATGCATGAATACTTGCTTTTAAAAAAGATAAATCTTGTACATTTTTGATGGGAATGCAAAATGGTGCAGCCACTGTGGAAAAGTTTCTTAAGTAAGTTTTTTAGTAAGTTAAACATAGAATTGCCATATGACACAATTTCACTCCTAGGAATATACCTAAAAGAACTGAAAACAGATGTTCAAGAAAAACTTGTACACAAATGTTCATAGCAGCTCTCTTCACAATAGCCAAAAGTTGGAAACAACCCAAATGTCCATCAATGGATGAATGTTTAAACAAAATGAAGTATATTAATACAATGGAATGTTATTTAGCCATAAAAAGGAATGACAGATGCTACAGCATGAATGAACCATGAAAATATTATGCTAAGTGAAGGAAGCCAGGGACAAAAGACCACATATTATATGATAAATTTTTACAAATTGTCTAGAATAGGTAACTTCAAGAAACAAAAGTCAGATTAATGTTTGTCATGGGGTGAGAGTAATGATAGGGATAAGGAATGAGTGTTTAATGGATATTAAGTATCCATTAGTATCCACTTTTGAGATGATGGAAGTATTCTGGAACTAGATACTAATGATGGTTATACAACTTTGTGAATATATTAGATGTCATGGAATTATACAAATTAAAATGGTAACTTTTATGTTATATGTATTTTACTACAATAACACATAAAAGGAGGTTGATTAATAAAAATTGGTATTTTTTCCCTCTATCCTAAGAAATCATACTCCAGGGTCTTGTTCATACAGCCAATTAACTGAACAAGATTTTGGCTTGCACATGATGGTGGATCTTTGGAACATACTGTGCTCCTGCCCAAGCTTGATTCTTTCAGCCAGGGATATCCATTGGACTTCTTTTATTAGTCATCAACCATCCTGTCCTGTGCTGGACCTGGGTGGTTCCCAGAGGGTACCATGCCAGGTAGAAAAATTGCAAATGATCATGCATGCCAAAGCCCAGAATTCTGAAAGGTATAAATGCCTACCTTTATGCTTTATCCAGCTTGTCTCCCTCCTGCCATGTCAGTAGGATGTCAGAGCTTCCTGGCTGCAGTCTGCTTTTTGTTATAGTTTAGTCCATCTGCTCCAGCAAAAACTTTGGCTCAGCTGTAGCCAAAAGAAGACCTTTCCATGTCTAGAAAAGCTTGGCAAGATTCTATTACCTAGAAAATTTTAAAAGTAGCAGAAAGAAAAAAGGTCAGATTGAGACTAGATGGGAATGATATGGATCTGTTCTTTTAATGGACATTTTCTTTTCTTTTTTTTTTCTTTTCTTTTTTTTTAAGTTTTTTTATTTATTTATGATAGTCACACACACAGAGAGAGAGAGAGAGAGAGAGAGAGAAAGGGAGGCAGAGACACAGGCAGAGGGAGAAGCAGGCTCCATGCACCGGGAGCCCGATGTGGGATTCGATCCCAGGTCTCCAGGATCGCGCTCTGGGCCAAAGGCAGGCGCTAAACCGCTGCGCCACCCAGGGATCCCTTAATGGACATTTTAAGCATCATCTTTTTGCAGGCATTGTGCCTGGCACAGTGGGGGATATGAAGAAGGAAAAAAAATCTAACCACTCATTTACCAGTCATTCACTCAACTAGTTATTAATCAACTATTTATTGAGCATCTACAGTTGCCCTTGGCCCTGGGGATATAACAGTGGCCAAGAATGACAAAATCTCTGTTTTTAAGGAGCTCAAAGGAGAAAGGGATTCACTTTTTCTAGAAGAAAGAGAGAAAATTTCCTAGAGGCAATAATATTTGAGTTAAACATTAAAAGTTGAGTTTAGTTACCATTGCTGATGGAGAAGGGAGTGGGTGTGCAGGAGGGTATAAGCATGGGAAACAGAGGGGACTGTGAATACTTAAAATCTCTGTCTTTCCTTCCAACTGCTAAAAAATGCTTTCTCTTGATAATTTTGTTTGCTATTTCATTCAATTCTCTTTAACAACCTTGTGGGTTTTATCACCTCCATTTTATAGATAAAGGTTTAGAGAGATTCAGTAACTTGCTCAATGTTTACTAGCTATAAGTGACAGGGCTAGGATTCAACTCCAGATCTCCTTGAGGCCAAAGTCCATGCTCTTTTTACTATATTGCTCTACTTTCCTAGAAAGCAAGCACACATTTATAATGCATGTAATAGTTATATAAAGCATGCAAGTCTCCATGAATGTGCTCTACTAGAAAACAAGCAACCTAAAAAATTATTGGGAAAAATATCTTAATGAGAAAGAGAATATTTGAAATGTGAAAAATGAGTGATATGTGTCAGTCTCTGTGTAAGTACACGTGCATTCATTAGATGGGGGATGGCGTGAAGTTTTCTAGCAGAAGGTACAGCACATACAAAGACCTTGAGGCATGAAGGAGCCTGTCTGGCAGACTCAGGGCTTTACCTGGCTTTGTGCTTTGCCATGGATTATGTGCAATCTCTAAATGATTTCCTTGGAGCTGATATCTCTCCATTTTTATTAAATGTAAGAGACATTGTTTTACTCATCCACTCCCACCCTTCATCCCCTATGAATAGGATGTGGGCAGACAGAAAGAAATCAGATTATTTTCCAACATAAGCCCAGCCTGAACAGAACTCATTTGGAGTGTTAGCGCTCTGATGTGTCTGCTCTCACCACACCACCACCTTGCTCACTTGATGGAGTGAATATTGGAGGGGACAGGAGAAATGTCTCAGAGAGAGAAGCTGTGACAATTTCTAAGTAAATGTAATAAATCAGGAAGATTTTTCAAAGGAAATAAAAGGTGTCATTTATGACGGGTGTAACTCCTACACCCACTAAGATTCTTGTACTGGTGCAGTTTAGACTCTCCCATGGTAGATAAAATTATTACTTGATCTGTCAAAATGGAAGGATGAATTTTTTTTTCCTCCTTCATGCAGGCATCTTATTTTAAGCAGCCAATTCTATTATTTCCTGCCCTTTCTCTGAATTGGTGAAAAGAGAAAACAATCAGTTTAAAAAGTTGCATCAAGGAATTGAAATACAGAATAGTGGCATAAACCACTGGAAATCATAATTATCACCCAGAGGAGTTTCTAGGAAAGATAAACATGTATTTGTATTTGAAAAGTTATTCCTTCTATTTCATAGGAAGCCTAAGTTACAACAAAAATGATAATGATTACTATAAATATAATAATAATAAATATGCAGCTACCATTGTTTAAAAAATCTACCCTGTGCCAGGTATTATAATAGGTTCTTTTTAGATGTTATCTCACTGAATCCTTCAAATAACACTATGTTGTGTGTACTATTATTGTTATGTTAATCATTATCACTATTATTTCCAAGGTAGGGATGAGGCCCAGAGGTTTGAACTGATACCCACAAATTCACATACCACTAAATGAAAGAGGCAGATTTCAAACTCAGTATTGTCTGACTTCCAAACTCATGCTGTTTCTTTAATATCTCTGACCCATGGCCTGCTATCTCAGACATACTGTTAGAAAAAATCCTTTTTGTTTGTTTAGTAGTTCACAATTTTCTAAGTATGTTAAGTCTACTTTCTCATTTGACCTACATAGAATCCACAGTTTAATAATAACCACCAGCAATAATTCTTATCAGCCATATTAAAATAATAATAATGAAATAGGCATTATTTATACTTATTTATAGAGCATATACTATGCCAGATGCTGCGTTAACCACTTTACATGCATGAGCTTACAACCATCCAATACAATAGGTGCATATAACTGTAAAGAAAGCATGGACTGAAATGGAATAAAAGGCAAGACTAGGATAAGATGAGATGGACCAGTAATTTTCTACAAAATTAACCATGGAACATAATGCTGATTTTATGTTGTGTTCTAGGACATTCTGTGGGTAAATAATTGCAGCACATTTATGTTACAGTATACTTTATCAAACATGGATATAGATAATAAAATTCAAAATACATTTTCAAGTTAAAAAAGAAAAAAAGAAAGCATGGACTTGTGTTAGAGTACTGGGTTGGAATTCTGGCTCTACTACTTAATACCTGTTTGAGCTTGGGTTAATGTCTGTCTTTGCTTTAACTCTTCATTGTAAAAATGGGTCAAATAATTGTGATTTTATTTTTTAAAAATTTTTTTATTTATTCATGATAGAGAGAGAGAGAGAATGAGAGGCAGAGACACAGGAGAAGGGAGAAGCAGGCTCCATGCGGGGAGCCCAATGCGGGACTTGATCCCGGGACTCCAGGATCGAGCCCTGGGCCAAAGGCAGGTGCTAAACCGCTGAGCCACCCAGGGATCCCCAATTGTGGTTTTAAATAATAAATAATAAATCAGAGAAACCTAAAGTGATTAGTACATAGTAAATACTCTATCAATGATAATAATTTCTGTTTTACAGGTGAGAAATTTGAGGATTAGAGAGATTATGGGGATTGGAGAGACTTTGCCTAAAATCTCCAAAGCATCAAGGGGTGGAGGTGGAATTAGAATGCCTGACTCACAGTTTCTCCTCTTAACCCTACTGTTAATAGGCATTAAATACATTCATTAAATGTATTTTAAAATATGAGCCCTTTTTAATGTGAATGATCTCCCATTAATCAATCTGTTACACATTATGAAACTTCTTGGTTTCCTGTACAAACTCCCTACTCATATCTCTCTGCCTTTGCACAACTCTTTCCTCTGTTTGCAATGGTTTCTCCCCACTTACTTAAGATTTTTGTCATTCAGGATTCAATCTAAAGTATCACAGCTTCCCAAAAGGATTCTAGGTAGATTAGGGAGTCTATCTTTGCATATCTCAACTCCCCTTCCACCTCAGGTTTGCCCCAAGTGTTATCCTATAGTTACTTGAAGTTTTGATTTTTTGATGTACAGTGATGGGCTCTTTGGGGCAAGGACCTTCATGTCTTACTCATCTTTATCTTTAGTATATAACAGAGTGTCTGGCACATAATGAGTGTTCAATATGCTTATTTATTTATTGAATGAATGAATGAATGAATGAATAAAAATAATTGTTCAGGAGGATTCTAGCCAACATTATAGAATATGTGATAACATTTTTCTTCTTTATATGAGACTACTGAACAAGTAAGTATTTTAAAGACCTGATGAAAATTAAGACCAAAGGTAAAGACTACTTCAAATTATCCATCCACATAGACCCATAACTCCCCTCCTCCCCCCACCCCTTTTGGCAATCTTCTAAATATAGATTATAGTAATTTAGTTTCAAACAACTCATTTTCAGCATCTGACATGTTCATTAACCCCAGGTAGGGAATTATTGTGGTGCATTAATTTTTTACCAGAGAAGACATTTGTCATCTATGCAAGTATCATTAGTGCTTGCTACAAAGATGGAAATGACATACTGTCTTTGCCGATTGAAGAACATAGGAGAATTTTAAATAGTATTTGCTGGGCTCTCTAAACTAGCCAAACTGTGTACTTTTTGGGCCCTCATTAGATAAGGCTTATGTGACATCATTAAGAACCTGCTTTATGGAGAGAGCAGAATAATGTATACCTCTAGAGCAATGAGGATATGAATGCCATATTTAGTTGTCCTTTTTCTCTTCCATATCTGACTACCATTTCTCTGTCACCTTTGAGGGCTCTAACAAGCCCTTGAATTTTGGTGTTTCCTGAGGTTTCTCTTTAGCCTTCTATTTGTCTCACTTTGTACTCTTTTTCACTCTCATGGGTCACATGCCATCTATATGATAATGACTTTCCTGTCCATCTTCAGCCAGGTTCTCTCTCCTGAGCTCCAAACCCTTATATGAAGCTGCAGACTGTCTAGACAGATATCTGGAAAAAGTCCCAGACACCTCAAATTCAACAGGGCCAAAATTTGGCTCTTTATCTTCTATTGCCAGGTCTTTTTGTCCTATAGTTGAATGTTGCAAGGACATTTCCTCTTGTCTCAAAATTTCACCTAAGTTTCCAAAAGTGAGTCCATATTCAGTAGGTATAGTCATATCCTAAAGCAGGACTGCTAGGTACATCACTTTAGGACCTGCAAATAGTACCTGAATTGGCCCTGAGACCTTCACCTCATTATCTATTTCCAGACTATATAAAGAGAAGATTGGAAATTCAGAACATACTCATTGAAGTATTAAGTTGTTGACTTAGGGAAGCATAATAAGTGGGGTAGATCATAGAAGATCCCTAAGAGAAAGAGTAGGAACACCTGCACTAAGAGAATGTTGTCTCCTATGTCCTGGCCTGAACCTTGTGAATTGTAGAAACTTTTCAACATGTCTTATGCTATCATCAGACTGTGGGTGGCATTCTTTGAAGAATTTTACATGTGTACCAGGGTTTGGAAACATAAGGGAACATAGATGGTGATGCTTACTTCTTGATTCAGAATTACAAATTTGGGGAGCTACTAGAGTGATTTGTGATGGTAGGTGAGCAGAGAGGCAATGGGATCCCTGATTTCTGTTAGTTTTGTGGGGCAAGATATCATGAATATCTCATAGCCAAGTGTATACAATGGTGAAAACTAGTCTAGCTTGAGTGTTCTCAAGGGTATTGCTCCCAAGAGGAGAGCTTGCTGAGTGAAGACAAGCCAGAGTAAGGAGATGTGAGGTGTTGCCACTGAGAAACAGAATCTGAGGGATATTATGCATATTTAGCCAAATTCCATTACCTGTGTGAAGGAACTATGCAGTACTGGGTTCTCTGAAGGATCTTGCAAGTGAAATCCACACCTGTGCCACTCAAAAAGATCAGCCTATACTAAATACCTGCCACACAGAGAACACTGACAACCAGATTGCAACAGCACCATTCATGTGAGATAGTTAGGACTTGAGGTAGATTCGATGTGGGGGATGTTAAGTGGAAAAAAAAATAAAGGATATTTTTTTCTCTTTAGCATCTAGATAGAAGGTAATACCATTTATTATCACAGGGAAATGGAGAAGAAATGAGAGAGGCCAAGGTTAGAGGTGAACTGTAAAATTTATCAACATAAATGTGATACTTGATGCCATGATACCGAATGAAGTCAACAAAGGAAATACAGAAGAGGACTGAGTGATGGGTATGTGCGTGTGTGTGTGTATGGGTGATATATGTGTGTAAGGGGGTGTAAGTATTGTTTTTCTTTCCCGTAAAATGGTGAATGAGTATTTTTAAGAGAGTTATTTGGTGTTTAAATGATTT
>NW_027326524.1:0-44009 GCF_048164855.1 Canis lupus baileyi
CATGTCGATTCGATTCGATTCTTTTGTTTCGATTCGAATCTTTTCAATTCGAATCTTTTCGTTACATGGAATTCGATTCTTTTCGATTTGATTCTTTATGATTTTTTTCAACTGGATTCAATTCGATTCTTTTTTTTATGATAGTCACAGAGAGAGTGAGAGAGGCAGAGACACTGGCAGAGGGAGAAGCAGGCTCCATGCACCGGGAGCCCGATGTGGGATTCGATCCCGGGTCTCCAGGATCGCGCCCTGGGCCAAAGGCAGGCGCTAAACCGCTGCGCCACCCAGGGATCCCTCAATTCGATTCTTTTTGATTCGATTTGATTCTATTCGATTTTTTTCGATTTGATTCGATTAGTTCCTTTTTGATTCAATTCAATTCATTTCTTTTGATTCAATTCGATTCGATTCTTTTGGATTCGATTCGATTCTTTTGGATTCGATTCTTTTGGATTCGAATCGAGTAGATTCTTTTCATTTCGATCGGATTCATTTCAATTCGATTCTTTTCGATTCGAATGTTTTCGAATCAATTCGATACTTTTTGATTCGATTCGATTCTTTTCGTGTCGATTTGATTCTTTTCGATTCGATTCTTTTCTATTTGAATCGATTCGATTCTTTTCATTTCGATTCGATTTGATTCAATTCGATTCTTTTCGATCAATTCAATTTGATTGTTTTCGATTTGATTCGATTCGATTCTTTTCGATTCTATTCAATTCGATTAGCTTCCATTCGATGATGCAATTGGATTCTTTTCGATTCGAGTCGATACGATTCGATTCTTTTTGATTAGATACAATTCGATTCTTTTCGATTCGATTCGATTCTTTTCGATTCGATTCGACTCGATTTCATTCTTTTTGATTCGATTCGACTAGAATTTAATCGACTGATTCAATTTGATTCTTTTCTTTTCGGTTCGATTCTTTTCTATTCGATTTTTTTCTATTCAATTCGAGTCTTTTCAATTCGAATCTTTGCGATTCGATTCGATTTGATATTTTTAATTCGATTCGAGTCTTTTCGATTCGATTCGATTCTTTTCAATTCGATTCTTTTCGATTCGAGTCTTTTTGATTCGATTCATTTCGATTCGATTCGATTCTTTTCAATTCGATTTGATGCTTTTCCATTTGATCTGATTTGTTTCATTTCGATTCTTTTCGATTCAATTCGATTCTTTTCGATTCCATTAAATTTGATTCGATTCTTTTCGATTCGATTAGATTCTTTTCGATTTGATTCCATTCAGTTCGATTCTTTTCGATTCGATTGGATTCTTTTCGATTTGATCCAATTCTTTCGATTCGATTTGATTTGATTCTTTTCGATTCGATTCAATACGATTCTTTTCATTTCGATTCTAATCGATTCTCTTCGATTCAATTCGTTTCGATTCTATTCGAATTTTTTCGATTCTATTCTATTCGATTCATTTTGAATCATTTCGATTTGATTCTGTTCGAGTGGTTTCTATTAGATTCTTTTCGATTTGATTCAATTCGATTCGAGTCTTTTTGATTCGAGTCTTTTCGACTCGATTCAATTCAATACGATTCTTTTAGATTCGATTCGATTCGATTGTTTTCGTTTCGATTCGACTTTTTTTGATTCGATTCTTTTCGATTCGATTGTTTTCAATTCGATTGATTCGATTCTTTTCAATTCTATGCTATTCAAAGCGATTCTTTTGTATTTGATTCGATTCGATTGTTTTCTTTTTGATTCGGTTCGATTCGTTTCTTTTCGATTCGATTCAATTCTTTTCGATTCGATTCTTTTCGATTCGATTTGATTCTTTTCGATTCGATTCTATTCTTTTCTATTCCATTCGAATCGATTCGTTTTGATTGAATTCGATTCTTTTCGATTCGATTCAATTAGATTCTTTTCGATTGGATTCAATTTGTTTCGATTCGAATCCATTTGATTCTTTTCGATTGGATTCCATTCGATTCTTTTCGATTTGATTCAATTCGATTCTATTCATTTCGATTATTTTCGTTGAGATTAGATTCTTTTCGATTTGATTTTTTTCGGTTCGAGTCGATTCATTTCGCTTATTTTGGTTAGGATCAATTCAATTCGATTCTTTTTGATTTGATTTGATTCTATTCGATTTCTTTCGATTCTATTCTATTGTATTCTTTTCGATTCGATTCCATTCAATCCGATTCTTTTCGATTCGATTCGATTGTTTTAGATTTGATTCCATTCTTTCGATTCTCTTTGATATGATTCTTTTCGATTCGATTTGATACGATACTTTTTATTTTGATTCGAATCGATTCTCTTCGGTTCGATTCGTTTTGATTCTTTTCGATTCAATTCTATTCGAATTTTTTCGATTTGATTCGATTCGATTCTTTTAGATTCTACTTGATTTGTTTCTTTTTGATTCGTTTTGATTCGATTCTTTTTGATTCATGTCGATTCGATTCGATTCTTTTGTTTCGATTCGAATCTTTTCAATTCGAATCTTTTCGTTACATGGAATTCGATTCTTTTCGATTTGATTCTTTATGATTTTTTTCAACTGGATTCAATTCGATTCTTTTTTTTATGATAGTCACAGAGAGAGTGAGAGAGGCAGAGACACTGGCAGAGGGAGAAGCAGGCTCCATGCACCGGGAGCCCGATGTGGGATTCGATCCCGGGTCTCCAGGATCGCGCCCTGGGCCAAAGGCAGGCGCTAAACCGCTGCGCCACCCAGGGATCCCTCAATTCGATTCTTTTTGATTCGATTTGATTCTATTCGATTTTTTTCGATTTGATTCGATTAGTTCCTTTTTGATTCAATTCAATTCATTTCTTTTGATTCAATTCGATTCGATTCTTTTGGATTCGATTCGATTCTTTTGGATTCGATTCTTTTGGATTCGAATCGAGTAGATTCTTTTCATTTCGATCGGATTCATTTCAATTCGATTCTTTTCGATTCGAATGTTTTCGAATCAATTCGATACTTTTTGATTCGATTCGATTCTTTTCGTGTCGATTTGATTCTTTTCGATTCGATTCTTTTCTATTTGAATCGATTCGATTCTTTTCATTTCGATTCGATTTGATTCAATTCGATTCTTTTCGATCAATTCAATTTGATTGTTTTCGATTTGATTCGATTCGATTCTTTTCGATTCTATTCAATTCGATTAGTTTCCATTCGATGATGCAATTGGATTCTTTTCGATTCGAGTCGATACGATTCGATTCTTTTTGATTAGATACAATTCGATTCTTTTCGATTCGATTCGATTCTTTTCGATTCGATTCGACTCGATTTCATTCTTTTTGATTCGATTCGACTAGAATTTAATCGACTGATTCAATTTGATTCTTTTCTTTTCGGTTCGATTCTTTTCTATTCGATTTTTTTCTATTCAATTCGAGTCTTTTCAATTCGAATCTTTGCGATTCGATTCGATTTGATATTTTTAATTCGATTCGAGTCTTTTCGATTCGATTCGATTCTTTTCAATTCGATTTGATGCTTTTCCATTTGATCTGATTTGTTTCATTTCGATTCTTTTCGATTCAATTCGATTCTTTTCGATTCCATTAAATTGGATTCGATTCTTTTCGATTCGATTAGATTCTTTTCGATTTGATTCCATTCAGTTCGATTCTTTTCGATTCGATTGGATTCTTTTCGATTTGATTCAATTCTTTCGATTCGATTTGATTTGATTCTTTTCGATTCGATTCAATACGATTCTTTTCATTTCGATTCTAATCGATTCTCTTCGATTCAATTCGTTTCGATTCGTTTCGATTCTATTCGAATTTTTTCGATTCTATTCTATTCGATTCATTTTGAATCATTTCGATTTGATTCTGTTCGAGTGGTTTCTATTAGATTCTTTTCGATTTGATTCAATTCGATTCGAGTCTTTTTGATTCGAGTCTTTTCGACTCGATTCAATTCAATACGATTCTTTTAGATTCGATTCGATTCGATTGTTTTCGTTTCGATTCGACTTTTTTTGATTCGATTCTTTTCGATTCGATTGTTTTCAATTCGATTGATTCGATTCTTTTCAATTCTATGCTATTCAAAGCGATTCTTTTGTATTTGATTCGATTCGATTGTTTTCTTTTTGATTCGGTTCGATTCGTTTCTTTTCGATTCGATTCAATTCTTTTCGATTCGATTCTTTTCGATTCGATTTGATTCTTTTCGATTCGATTCTATTCTTTTCTATTCCATTCGAATCGATTCGTTTTGATTGAATTCGATTCTTTTCGATTCGATTCAATTAGATTCTTTTTGATTGGATTCAATTTGTTTCGATTCGAATCCATTTGATTCTTTTCGATTGGATTCCATTCGATTCTTTTCGATTTGATTCAATTCGATTCTATTCATTTCGATTATTTTCGTTGAGATTAGATTCTTTTCGATTTGATTTTTTTCGGTTCGAGTCGATTCATTTCGCTTATTTTGGTTAGGATCAATTCAATTCGATTCTTTTTGATTTGATTTGATTCTATTCGATTTCTTTCGATTCTATTCTATTGTATTCTTTTCGATTCGATTCCATTCAATCCGATTCTTTTCGATTCGATTCGATTGTTTTAGATTTGATTCCATTCTTTCGATTCTCTTTGATATGATTCTTTTCGATTCGATTTGATACGATACTTTTTATTTTGATTCGAATCGATTCTCTTCGGTTCGATTCGTTTTGATTCTTTTCGATTCAATTCTATTCGAATTTTTTCGATTTGATTCGATTCGATTCTTTTAGATTCTACTTGATTTGTTTCTTTTTGATTCGTTTTGATTCGATTCTTTTTGATTCATGTCGATTCGATTCGATTCTTTTGTTTCGATTCGAATCTTTTCAATTCGAATCTTTTCGTTACATGGAATTCGATTCTTTTCGATTTGATTCTTTATGATTTTTTTCAACTGGATTCAATTCGATTCTTTTTTTTATGATAGTCACAGAGAGAGTGAGAGAGGCAGAGACACTGGCAGAGGGAGAAGCAGGCTCCATGCACCGGGAGCCCGATGTGGGATTCGATCCCGGGTCTCCAGGATCGCGCCCTGGGCCAAAGGCAGGCGCTAAACCGCTGCGCCACCCAGGGATCCCTCAATTCGATTCTTTTTGATTCGATTTGATTCTATTCGATTTTTTTCGATTTGATTCGATTAGTTCCTTTTTGATTCAATTCAATTCATTTCTTTTGATTCAATTCGATTCGATTCTTTTGGATTCGATTCGATTCTTTTGGATTCGATTCTTTTGGATTCGAATCGAGTAGATTCTTTTCATTTCGATCGGATTCATTTCAATTCGATTCTTTTCGATTCGAATGTTTTCGAATCAATTCGATACTTTTTGATTCGATTCGATTCTTTTCGTGTCGATTTGATTCTTTTCGATTCGATTCTTTTCTATTTGAATCGATTCGATTCTTTTCATTTCGATTCGATTTGATTCAATTCGATTCTTTTCGATCAATTCAATTTGATTGTTTTCGATTTGATTCGATTCGATTCTTTTCGATTCTATTCAATTCGATTAGTTTCCATTCGATGATGCAATTGGATTCTTTTCGATTCGAGTCGATACGATTCGATTCTTTTTGATTAGATACAATTCGATTCTTTTCGATTCGATTCGATTCTTTTCGATTCGATTCGACTCGATTTCATTCTTTTTGATTCGATTCGACTAGAATTTAATCGACTGATTCAATTTGATTCTTTTCTTTTCGGTTCGATTCTTTTCTATTCGATTTTTTTCTATTCAATTCGAGTCTTTTCAATTCGAATCTTTGCGATTCGATTCGATTTGATATTTTTAATTCGATTCGAGTCTTTTCGATTCGATTCGATTCTTTTCAATTCGATTCTTTTCGATTCGAGTCTTTTTGATTCGATTCATTTCGATTCGATTCGATTCTTTTCAATTCGATTTGATGCTTTTCCATTTGATCTGATTTGTTTCATTTCGATTCTTTTCGATTCAATTCGATTCTTTTCGATTCCATTAAATTTGATTCGATTCTTTTCGATTCGATTAGATTCTTTTCGATTTGATTCCATTCAGTTCGATTCTTTTCGATTCGATTGGATTCTTTTCGATTTGATTCAATTCTTTCGATTCGATTCGATTTGATTCTTTTCGATTCGATTCAATACGATTCTTTTCATTTCGATTCTAATCGATTCTCTTCGATTCAATTCGTTTCGATTCGTTTCGATTCTATTCGAATTTTTTCGATTCTATTCTATTCGATTCATTTTGAATCATTTCGATTTGATTCTGTTCGAGTGGTTTCTATTAGATTCTTTTCGATTTGATTCAATTCGATTCGAGTCTTTTTGATTCGAGTCTTTTCGACTCGATTCAATTCAATACGATTCTTTTAGATTCGATTCGATTCGATTGTTTTCGTTTCGATTCGACTTTTTTTGATTCGATTCTTTTCGATTCGATTGTTTTCAATTCGATTGATTCGATTCTTTTCAATTCTATGCTATTCAAAGCGATTCTTTTGTATTTGATTCGATTCGATTGTTTTCTTTTTGATTCGGTTCGATTCGTTTCTTTTCGATTCGATTCAATTCTTTTCGATTCGATTCTTTTCGATTCGATTTGATTCTTTTCGATTCGATTCTATTCTTTTCTATTCCATTCGAATCGATTCGTTTTGATTGAATTCGATTCTTTTCGATTCGATTCAATTAGATTCTTTTCGATTGGATTCAATTTGTTTCGATTCGAATCCATTTGATTCTTTTCGATTGGATTCCATTCGATTCTTTTCGATTTGATTCAATTCGATTCTATTCATTTCGATTATTTTCGTTGAGATTAGATTCTTTTCGATTTGATTTTTTTCGGTTCGAGTCGATTCATTTCGCTTATTTTGGTTAGGATCAATTCAATTCGATTCTTTTTGATTTGATTTGATTCTATTCGATTTCTTTCGATTCTATTCTATTGTATTCTTTTCGATTCGATTCCATTCAATCCGATTCTTTTCGATTCGATTCGATTGTTTTAGATTTGATTCCATTCTTTCGATTCTCTTTGATATGATTCTTTTCGATTCGATTTGATACGATACTTTTTATTTTGATTCGAATCGATTCTCTTCGGTTCGATTCGTTTTGATTCTTTTCGATTCAATTCTATTCGAATTTTTTCGATTTGATTCGATTCGATTCTTTTAGATTCTACTTGATTTGTTTCTTTTCGATTCGTTTTGATTCGATTCTTTTTGATTCATGTCGATTCGATTCGATTCTTTTGTTTCGATTCGAATCTTTTCAATTCGAATCTTTTCGTTACATGGAATTCGATTCTTTTCGATTTGATTCTTTATGATTTTTTTCAACTGGATTCAATTCGATTCTTTTTTTTATGATAGTCACAGAGAGAGTGAGAGAGGCAGAGACACTGGCAGAGGGAGAAGCAGGCTCCATGCACCGGGAGCCCGATGTGGGATTCGATCCCGGGTCTCCAGGATCGCGCCCTGGGCCAAAGGCAGGCGCTAAACCGCTGCGCCACCCAGGGATCCCTCAATTCGATTCTTTTTTATTCGAAGCTATTCGATTCTTTTTGATTCGATTTGATTCTATTCGATTTTTTTCGATTTGATTCGATTAGTTCCTTTTTATTCAATTCAATTCATTTCTTTTGATTCAATTCGATTCGATTCTTTTGGATTCGATTCGATTCTTTTGGATTCGATTCTTTTGGATTCGAATCGAGTAGATTCTTTTCATTTCGATCGGATTCATTTCAATTCGATTCTTTTCGATTCGAATGTTTTCGAATCAATTCGATACTTTTTGATTCGATTCGATTCTTTTCGTGTCGATTTGATTCTTTTCGATTCTATTCATTTCGATGATTTTCGTTGAGATTAGATTCTTTTCGATTTGATTTTTTTTTGTTCGAGTCGATTCATTTCGCTTATTTTGGTTAGGATCAATTCAATTCGATTCTTTTTGATTTGATTTGATTCTATTCGATTTCTTTCGATTCTATTCTATTGTATTCTTTTCGATTCGATTCCATTCAATCCGATTCTTTTCGATTCGATTCGATTGTTTTAGATTTGATTCCATTCTTTCGATTCTCTTTGATATGATTCTTTTCGATTCGATTTGATACGATACTTTTTATTTTGATTCGAATCGATTCTCTTCGGTTCGATTCGTTTTGATTCTTTTCGATTCAATTCTATTCGAATTTTTTCGATTTGATTCGATTCGATTCTTTTAGATTCTACTTGATTTGTTTCTTTTCGATTCGTTTTGATTCGATTCTTTTTGATTCATGTCGATTCGATTCGATTCTTTTGTTTCGATTCGAATCTTTTCAATTCGAATCTTTTCGTTACATGGAATTCGATTCTTTTCGATTTGATTCTTTATGATTTTTTTCAACTGGATTCAATTCGATTCTTTTTTTTATGATAGTCACAGAGAGAGTGAGAGAGGCAGAGACACTGGCAGAGGGAGAAGCAGGCTCCATGCACCGGGAGCCCGATGTGGGATTCGATCCCGGGTCTCCAGGATCGCGCCCTGGGCCAAAGGCAGGCGCTAAACCGCTGCGCCACCCAGGGATCCCTCAATTCGATTCTTTTTTATTCGAAGCTATTCGATTCTTTTTGATTCGATTTGATTCTATTCGATTTTTTTTCGATTTGATTCGATTAGTTCCTTTTTGATTCAATTCAATTCATTTCTTTTGATTCAATTCGATTCGATTCTTTTGGATTCGATTCGATTCTTTTGGATTCGATTCTTTTGGATTCGAATCGAGTAGATTCTTTTCATTTCGATCGGATTCATTTCAATTCGATTCTTTTCGATTCGAATGTTTTCGAATCAATTCGATACTTTTTGATTCGATTCGATTCTTTTCGTGTCGATTTGATTCTTTTCGATTCGATTCTTTTCTATTTGAATCGATTCGATTCTTTTCATTTCGATTCGATTTGATTCAATTCGATTCTTTTCGATCAATTCAATTTGATTGTTTTCGATTTGATTCGATTCGATTCTTTTCGATTCTATTCAATTCGATTAGTTTCCATTCGATGATGCAATTGGATTCTTTTCGATTCGAGTCGATACGATTCGATTCTTTTTGATTAGATACAATTCGATTCTTTTCGATTCGATTCGATTCTTTTCGATTCGATTCGACTCGATTTCATTCTTTTTGATTCGATTCGACTAGAATTTAATCGACTGATTCAATTTGATTCTTTTCTTTTCGGTTCGATTCTTTTCTATTCGATTTTTTTCTATTCAATTCGAGTCTTTTCAATTCGAATCTTTGCGATTCGATTCGATTTGATATTTTTAATTCGATTCGAGTCTTTTCGATTCGATTCGATTCTTTTCAATTCGATTCTTTTCGATTCGAGTCTTTTTGATTCGATTGATTTCGATTCGATTCGATTCTTTTCAATTCGATTTGATGCTTTTCCATTTGATCTGATTTGTTTCATTTCGATTCTTTTCGATTCAATTCGATTCTTTTCGATTCCATTAAATTTGATTCGATTCTTTTCGATTCGATTAGATTCTTTTCGATTTGATTCCATTCAGTTCGATTCTTTTCGATTCGATTGGATTCTTTTCGATTTGATCCAATTCTTTCGATTCGATTTGATTTGATTCTTTTCGATTCGATTCAATACGATTCTTTTCATTTCGATTCTAATCGATTCTCTTCGATTCAATTCGTTTCGATTCGTTTCGATTCTATTCGAATTTTTTCGATTCTATTCTATTCGATTCATTTTGAATCATTTCGATTTGATTCTGTTCGAGTGGTTTCTATTAGATTCTTTTCGATTTGATTCAATTCGATTCGAGTCTTTTTGATTCGAGTCTTTTCGACTCGATTCAATTCAATACGATTCTTTTAGATTCGATTCGATTCGATTGTTTTCGTTTCGATTCGACTTTTTTTGATTCGATTCTTTTCGATTCGATTGTTTTCAATTCGATTGATTCGATTCTTTTCAATTCTATGCTATTCAAAGCGATTCTTTTGTATTTGATTCGATTCGATTGTTTTCTTTTTGATTCGGTTCGATTCGTTTCTTTTCGATTCGATTCAATTCTTTTCGATTCGATTCTTTTCGATTCGATTTGATTCTTTTCGATTCGATTCTATTCTTTTCTATTCCATTCGAATCGATTCGTTTTGATTGAATTCGATTCTTTTCGATTCGATTCAATTAGATTCTTTTCGATTGGATTCAATTTGTTTCGATTCGAATCCATTTGATTCTTTTCGATTGGATTCCATTCGATTCTTTTCGATTTGATTCAATTCGATTCTATTCATTTCGATTATTTTCGTTGAGATTAGATTCTTTTCGATTTGATTTTTTTCGGTTCGAGTCGATTCATTTCGCTTATTTTGGTTAGGATCAATTCAATTCGATTCTTTTTGATTTGATTTGATTCTATTCGATTTCTTTCGATTCTATTCTATTGTATTCTTTTCGATTCGATTCCATTCAATCCGATTCTTTTCGATTCGATTCGATTGTTTTAGATTTGATTCCATTCTTTCGATTCTCTTTGATATGATTCTTTTCGATTCGATTTGATACGATACTTTTTATTTTGATTCGAATCGATTCTCTTCGGTTCGATTCGTTTTGATTCTTTTCGATTCAATTCTATTCGAATTTTTTCGATTTGATTCGATTCGATTCTTTTAGATTCTACTTGATTTGTTTCTTTTCGATTCGTTTTGATTCGATTCTTTTTGATTCATGTCGATTCGATTCGATTCTTTTGTTTCGATTCGAATCTTTTCAATTCGAATCTTTTCGTTACATGGAATTCGATTCTTTTCGATTTGATTCTTTATGATTTTTTTGAACTGGATTCAATTCGATTCTTTTTTTTATGATAGTCACAGAGAGAGTGAGAGAGGCAGAGACACTGGCAGAGGGAGAAGCAGGCTCCATGCACCGGGAGCCCGATGTGGGATTCGATCCCGGGTCTCCAGGATCGCGCCCTGGGCCAAAGGCAGGCGCTAAACCGCTGCGCCACCCAGGGATCCCTCAATTCGATTCTTTTTTATTCGAAGCTATTCGATTCTTTTTGATTCGATTTGATTCTATTCGATTTTTTTCGATTTGATTCGATTAGTTCCTTTTTATTCAATTCAATTCATTTCTTTTGATTCAATTCGATTCGATTCTTTTGGATTCGATTCGATTCTTTTGGATTCGATTCTTTTGGATTCGAATCGAGTAGATTCTTTTCATTTCGATCGGATTCATTTCAATTCGATTCTTTTCGATTCGAATGTTTTCGAATCAATTCGATACTTTTTGATTCGATTCGATTCTTTTCGTGTCGATTTGATTCTTTTCGATTCTATTCATTTCGATGATTTTCGTTGAGATTAGATTCTTTTCGATTTGATTTTTTTTTGTTCGAGTCGATTCATTTCGCTTATTTTGGTTAGGATCAATTCAATTCGATTCTTTTTGATTTGATTTGATTCTATTCGATTTCTTTCGATTCTATTCTATTGTATTCTTTTCGATTCGATTCCATTCAATCCGATTCTTTTCGATTCGATTCGATTGTTTTAGATTTGATTCCATTCTTTCGATTCTCTTTGATATGATTCTTTTCGATTCGATTTGATACGATACTTTTTATTTTGATTCGAATCGATTCTCTTCGGTTCGATTCGTTTTGATTCTTTTCGATTCAATTCTATTCGAATTTTTTCGATTTGATTCGATTCGATTCTTTTAGATTCTACTTGATTTGTTTCTTTTCGATTCGTTTTGATTCGATTCTTTTTGATTCATGTCGATTCGATTCGATTCTTTTGTTTCGATTCGAATCTTTTCAATTCGAATCTTTTCGTTACATGGAATTCGATTCTTTTCGATTTGATTCTTTATGATTTTTTTGAACTGGATTCAATTCGATTCTTTTTTTTATGATAGTCACAGAGAGAGTGAGAGAGGCAGAGACACTGGCAGAGGGAGAAGCAGGCTCCATGCACCGGGAGCCCGATGTGGGATTCGATCCCGGGTCTCCAGGATCGCGCCCTGGGCCAAAGGCAGGCGCTAAACCGCTGCGCCACCCAGGGATCCCTCAATTCGATTCTTTTTTATTCGAAGCTATTCGATTCTTTTTGATTCGATTTGATTCTATTCGATTTTTTTTCGATTTGATTCGATTAATTCCTTTTTGATTCAATTCAATTCATTTCTTTTGATTCAATTCGATTCGATTCTTTTGGATTCGATTCGATTCTTTTGGATTCGATTCTTTTGGATTCGAATCGAGTAGATTCTTTTCATTTCGATCGGATTCATTTCAATTCGATTCTTTTCGATTCGAATGTTTTCGAATCAATTCGATACTTTTTGATTCGATTCGATTCTTTTCGTGTCGATTTGATTCTTTTCGATTCGATTCTTTTCTATTTGAATCGATTCGATTCTTTTCATTTCGATTCGATTTGATTCAATTCGATTCTTTTCGATCAATTCAATTTGATTGTTTTCGATTTGATTCGATTCGATTCTTTTCGATTCTATTCAATTCGATTAGTTTCCATTCGATGATGCAATTGGATTCTTTTCGATTCGAGTCGATACGATTCGATTCTTTTTGATTAGATACAATTCGATTCTTTTCGATTCGATTCGATTCTTTTCGATTCGATTCGACTCGATTTCATTCTTTTTGATTCGATTCGACTAGAATTTAATCGACTGATTCAATTTGATTCTTTTCTTTTCGGTTCGATTCTTTTCTATTCGATTTTTTTCTATTCAATTCGAGTCTTTTCAATTCGAATCTTTGCGATTCGATTCGATTTGATATTTTTAATTCGATTCGAGTCTTTTCGATTCGATTCGATTCTTTTCAATTCGATTCTTTTCGATTCGAGTCTTTTTGATTCGATTGATTTCGATTCGATTCGATTCTTTTCAATTCGATTTGATGCTTTTCCATTTGATCTGATTTGTTTCATTTCGATTCTTTTCGATTCAATTCGATTCTTTTCGATTCCATTAAATTTGATTCGATTCTTTTCGATTCGATTAGATTCTTTTCGATTTGATTCCATTCAGTTCGATTCTTTTCGATTCGATTGGATTCTTTTCGATTTGATCCAATTCTTTCGATTCGATTTGATTTGATTCTTTTCGATTCGATTCAATACGATTCTTTTCATTTCGATTCTAATCGATTCTCTTCGATTCAATTCGTTTCGATTCGTTTCGATTCTATTCGAATTTTTTCGATTCTATTCTATTCGATTCATTTTGAATCATTTCGATTTGATTCTGTTCGAGTGGTTTCTATTAGATTCTTTTCGATTTGATTCAATTCGATTCGAGTCTTTTTGATTCGAGTCTTTTCGACTCGATTCAATTCAATACGATTCTTTTAGATTCGATTCGATTCGATTGTTTTCGTTTCGATTCGACTTTTTTTGATTCGATTCTTTTCGATTCGATTGTTTTCAATTCGATTGATTCGATTCTTTTCAATTCTATGCTATTCAAAGCGATTCTTTTGTATTTGATTCGATTCGATTGTTTTCTTTTTGATTCGGTTCGATTCGTTTCTTTTCGATTCGATTCAATTCTTTTCGATTCGATTCTTTTCGATTCGATTTGATTCTTTTCGATTCGATTCTATTCTTTTCTATTCCATTCGAATCGATTCGTTTTGATTGAATTCGATTCTTTTCGATTCGATTCAATTAGATTCTTTTCGATTGGATTCAATTTGTTTCGATTCGAATCCATTTGATTCTTTTCGATTGGATTCCATTCGATTCTTTTCGATTTGATTCAATTCGATTCTATTCATTTCGATGATTTTCGTTGAGATTAGATTCTTTTCGATTTGATTTTTTTCGGTTCGAGTCGATTCATTTCGCTTATTTTGGTTAGGATCAATTCAATTCGATTCTTTTTGATTTGATTTGATTCTATTCGATTTCTTTCGATTCTATTCTATTGTATTCTTTTCGATTCGATTCCATTCAATCCGATTCTTTTCGATTCGATTCGATTGTTTTAGATTTGATTCCATTCTTTCGATTCTATTTGATATGATTCTTTTCGATTCGATTTGATACGATACTTTTTATTTTGATTCGAATCGATTCTCTTCGGTTCGATTCGTTTTGATTCTTTTCGATTCAATTCTATTCGAATTTTTTCGATTTGATTCGATTCGATTCTTTTAGATTCTACTTGATTTGTTTCTTTTCGATTCGTTTTGATTCGATTCTTTTTGATTCATGTCGATTCGATTCGATTCTTTTGTTTCGATTCGAATCTTTTCAATTCGAATCTTTTCGTTACATGGAATTCGATTCTTTTCGATTTGATTCTTTATGATTTTTTTCAACTGGATTCAATTCGATTCTTTTTTTTATGATAGTCACAGAGAGAGTGAGAGAGGCAGAGACACTGGCAGAGGGAGAAGCAGGCTCCATGCACCGGGAGCCCGATGTGGGATTCGATCCCGGGTCTCCAGGATCGCGCCCTGGGCCAAAGGCAGGCGCTAAACCGCTGCGCCACCCAGGGATCCCTCAATTCGATTCTTTTTTATTCGAAGCTATTCGATTCTTTTTGATTCGATTTGATTCTATTCGATTTTTTTTCCATTTGATTCGATTAGTTCCTTTTTGATTCAATTCAATTCATTTCTTTTGATTCAATTCGATTCGATTCTTTTGGATTCGATTCGATTCTTTTGGATTCGATTCTTTTGGATTCGAATCGAGTAGATTCTTTTCATTTCGATCGGATTCATTTCAATTCGATTCTTTTCGATTTGAATGTTTTCGAATCAATTCGATACTTTTTGATTCGATTCGATTCTTTTCGTGTCGATTTGATTCTTTTCGATTCGATTCTTTTCTATTTGAATCGATTCGATTCTTTTCATTTCGATTCGATTTGATTCAATTCGATTCTTTTCGATCAATTCAATTTGATTGTTTTCGATTTGATTCGATTCGATTCTTTTCGATTCTATTCAATTCGATTAGTTTCCATTCGATGATGCAATTGGATTCTTTTCGATTCGAGTCGATACGATTCGATTCTTTTTGATTAGATACAATTCGATTCTTTTCGATTCGATTCGATTCTTTTCGATTCGATTCGACTCGATTTCATTCTTTTTGATTCGATTCGACTAGAATTTAATCGACTGATTCAATTTGATTCTTTTCTTTTCGGTTCGATTCTTTTCTATTCGATTTTTTTCTATTCAATTCGAGTCTTTTCAATTCGAATCTTTGCGATTCGATTCGATTTGATATTTTTAATTCGATTCGAGTCTTTTCGATTCGATTCGATTCTTTTCAATTCGATTCTTTTCGATTCGAGTCTTTTTGATTCGATTGATTTCGATTCGATTCGATTCTTTTCAATTCGATTTGATGCTTTTCCATTTGATCTGATTTGTTTCATTTCGATTCTTTTCGATTCAATTCGATTCTTTTCGATTCCATTAAATTTGATTCGATTCTTTTCGATTCGATTAGATTCTTTTCGATTTGATTCCATTCAGTTCGATTCTTTTCGATTCGATTGGATTCTTTTCGATTTGATTCAATTCTTTCGATTCGATTTGATTTGATTCTTTTCGATTCGATTCAATACGATTCTTTTCATTTCGATTCTAATCGATTCTCTTCGATTCAATTCGTTTCGATTCGTTTCGATTCTATTCGAATTTTTTCGATTCTATTCTATTCGATTCATTTTGAATCATTTCGATTTGATTCTGTTCGAGTGGTTTCTATTAGATTCTTTTCGATTTGATTCAATTCGATTCGAGTCTTTTTGATTCGAGTCTTTTCGACTCGATTCAATTCAATACGATTCTTTTAGATTCGATTCGATTCGATTGTTTTCGTTTCGATTCGACTTTTTTTGATTCGATTCTTTTCGATTCGATTGTTTTCAATTCGATGGATTCGATTCTTTTCAATTCTATGCTATTCAAAGCGATTCTTTTGTATTTGATTCGATTCGATTGTTTTCTTTTTGATTCGGTTCGATTCGTTTCTTTTCGATTCGATTCAATTCTTTTCGATTCGATTCTTTTCGATTCGATTTGATTCTTTTCGATTCGATTCTATTCTTTTCTATTCCATTCGAATCGATTCGTTTTGATTGAATTCGATTCTTTTCGATTCGATTCAATTAGATTCTTTTCGATTGGATTCAATTTGTTTCGATTCGAATCCATTTGATTCTTTTCGATTGGATTCCATTCGATTCTTTTCGATTTGATTCAATTCGATTCTATTCATTTCGATTATTTTCGTTGAGATTAGATTCTTTTCGATTTGATTTTTTTCGGTTCGAGTCGATTCATTTCGCTTATTTTGGTTAGGATCAATTCAATTCGATTCTTTTTGATTTGATTTGATTCTATTCGATTTCTTTCGATTCTATTCTATTCTTTTCGATTCGATTCCATTCAATCCGATTCTTTTCGATTCGATTCGATTGTTTTAGATTTGATTCCATTCTTTCGATTCTCTTTGATATGATTCTTTTCGATTCGATTTGATACGATACTTTTTATTTTGATTCGAATCGATTCTCTTCGGTTCGATTCGTTTTGATTCTTTTCGATTCAATTCTATTCGAATTTTTTCGATTTGATTCGATTCGATTCTTTTAGATTCTACTTGATTTGTTTCTTTTCGATTCGTTTTGATTCGATTCTTTTTGATTCATGTCGATTCGATTCGATTCTTTTGTTTCGATTCGAATCTTTTCAATTCGAATCTTTTCGTTACATGGAATTCGATTCTTTTCGATTTGATTCTTTATGATTTTTTTGAACTGGATTCAATTCGATTCTTTTTTTTATGATAGTCACAGAGAGAGTGAGAGAGGCAGAGACACTGGCAGAGGGAGAAGCAGGCTCCATGCACCGGGAGCCCGATGTGGGATTCGATCCCGGGTCTCCAGGATCGCGCCCTGGGCCAAAGGCAGGCGCTAAACCGCTGCGCCACCCAGGGATCCCTCAATTCGATTCTTTTTTATTCGAAGCTATTCGATTCTTTTTGATTCGATTTGATTCTATTCGATTTTTTTCGATTTGATTCGATTAGTTCCTTTTTGATTCAATTCAATTCATTTCTTTTGATTCAATTCGATTCGATTCTTTTGGATTCGATTCGATTCTTTTGGATTCGATTCTTTTGGATTCGAATCGAGTAGATTCTTTTCATTTCGATCGGATTCATTTCAATTCGATTCTTTTCGATTCGAATGTTTTCGAATCAATTCGATACTTTTTGATTCGATTCGATTCTTTTCGTGTCGATTTGATTCTTTTCGATTCGATTCTTTTCTATTTGAATCGATTCGATTCTTTTCATTTCGATTCGATTTGATTCAATTCGATTCTTTTCGATCAATTCAATTTGATTGTTTTCGATTTGATTCGATTCGATTCTTTTCGATTCTATTCAATTCGATTAGTTTCCATTCGATGATGCAATTGGATTCTTTTCGATTCGAGTCGATACGATTCGATTCTTTTTGATTAGATACAATTCGATTCTTTTCGATTCGATTCGATTCTTTTCGATTCGATTCGACTCGATTTCATTCTTTTTGATTCGATTCGACTAGAATTTAATCGACTGATTCAATTTGATTCTTTTCTTTTCGGTTCGATTCTTTTCTATTCGATTTTTTTCTATTCAATTCGAGTCTTTTCAATTCGAATCTTTGCGATTCGATTCGATTTGATATTTTTAATTCGATTCGAGTCTTTTCGATTCGATTCGATTCTTTTCAATTCGATTCTTTTCGATTCGAGTCTTTTTGATTCGATTGATTTCGATTCGATTCGATTCTTTTCAATTCGATTTGATGCTTTTCCATTTGATCTGATTTGTTTCATTTCGATTCTTTTCGATTCAATTCGATTCTTTTCGATTCCATTAAATTTGATTCGATTCTTTTCGATTCGATTAGATTCTTTTCGATTTGATTCCATTCAGTTCGATTCTTTTCGATTCGATTGGATTCTTTTCGATTTGATTCAATTCTTTCGATTCGATTTGATTTGATTTGATTCTTTTCGGTTCGATTCAATACGATTCTTTTCATTTCGATTCTAATCGATTCTCTTCGATTCGTTTCGATTCTATTCGATTTTTTTCTATTCTATTCTATTCGATTCATTTTGAATCATTTCGATTTGATTCTGTTCGAGTGGTTTCTATTAGATTCTTTTCGATTTGATTCAATTCGAATCGAGTCTTTTTGATTCGAGTCTTTTCGACTCGATTCAATTCAATACGATTCTTTTAGATTCGATTCGATTCGATTGCTTTCGTTTCGATTCGACTTTTTTTGATTTGATTCTTTTCAATTCGATTGTTTTCAATTCGATTGATTCGATTCTTTTCAATTCTATGCTATTCAAAGCGATTCTTTTGTATTTGATTCGATTCGATTGTTTTATTTTTGATTCGGTTCGATTCGTTTCTTTTCGATTCGATTCAATTCTTTTCGATTCGATTCTCTTCAATTCGATTTGATTCTTTTCGATTCGATTCTATTCTATTCTTTTGTATTCCATTCGAATCGATTCGTTTTGATTGAATTCGATTCTTTTCGATTCGATTCAATTAGATTCTTTTCGATTGGATTCAATTTGTTTCGATTTGAATCAATTTGATTCTTTTCGATTGGATTCCATTCGATTCTTTTCGATTTGATTCAATTCGATTCTTTTCGATTCTATTCATTTCGATTATTTTCGTTGAGATTAGATTCTTTTCGATTTGATTTTTTCGGTTTGAGTCGATTCATTTCGCTTATTTTGGTTAGGATCAATTCAATACGATTCTTTTTGATTTGATTTGATTCTATTCGATTTCTTTCGATTCTATTCTATTGTATTCTTTTCTTTTCCATTCCGTTCAATTCGATTCTTTTCGATTCGTTTCGATTGTTTTAGATTTGATTCCATTCTTTCGATTCTATTTGATATGATTCTTTTCGATTCGATTTGATACGATACTTTTTATTTTGATTCGAATCGATTTTCTTTGGTTCGATTCGTTTTGATTCTTTTCGATTCAATTCTATTCGAATTTTTTCGATTTGATTCGATTCGATTCTTTTAGATTCTACTTGATTTGTTTCTTTTCGATTCGTTTTGATTCGATTCTTTTTGATTCATGTCGATTCGATTCGATTCTTTTGTTTCGATTCGATTCTTTTCAATTCGAATCTTTTCGTTACATGGAATTCATTTCTTTTCGATTTGATTCTTTATGATTTTTTTCAACGCGATTCAATTCGATTCATTTTTTTATGATAGTCACTGAGAGAGAGAGAGAGGCAGAGACACAGGCAGAGGGAGAAGCAGGCTCCATGCACCGGGGCCCGATGTGGGATTCGATCCCGGGTCTCCAGGATCGCGCCCTGGGCCAAAGGCAGGCGCTAAACCGCTGCGCCAACCAGGGATCCCTCAATTCGATTCTTTTTTATTCGAATCTATTCGATTCTTTTTGATTCGATTTGATTCTATTCGATTTCTTTCGATTTGATTCGATTAGTTCCTTTTTGATTCAATTCAATTCATTTCTTTTGATTCAATTCAATTCGATTCTTTTGGATTCGATTCGATTCTTTTGGATTCGATTCTTTTGGATTCGAATCCAGTAGATTCTTTTCATTTCGATCGGATTCATTTCAATTCGATTCTTTTCGATTCGAATGTTTTCGAATCAATTCGATACTTTTTGATTCGATTCGATTCTTTTCGTGTCGATTTGATTCTTTTCGATTCGATTCTTTTCTATTTGAATCGATTCGATTCTTTTCATTTCGATTCGATTTGATTCAATTCGATTCTTTTCGATCAATTCAATTTGATTGTTTTCGATTTGATTCGATTCGATTCTTTTCTATTCTATTCAATTCGATTATTTTCCATTCGATGATGCAATTGGAATCTTTTCGATTCGATTCGATTCTTTTCGATTTGATTCGACTCGATTTCATGCTTTTTGATTCGATTCGACTAGAATTTAATCGACTGATTCAATTTGATTCTTTTCTTTTCGGTTCGATTCTTTTCTATTCGAGTTTTTTCTATTCAATTCGATTCTTTCAATTTAATTCGATTCTTTCAATTCGATTCGATTCTTTTCGTTTCAAATCGATTCGTTTCAATTCGAGTCTTTTCAATTCGAATCTTTGCGATTCGATTCGATTTGATATTTTTAATTCGATTCGAGTCTTTTCGATTCGATTCGATTCTTTTCAATTCGATTTGATGCTTTTCCATTTGATCTGATTTGTTTCATTTCGATTCTTTTCGATTCAATTCGATTCTTTTCGATTCCATTAAATTTGATTCGATTCTTTTCGATTCGATTAGATTCTTTTCGATTTGATTCCATTCAGTTCGATTCTTTTCGATTCGATTGGATTCTTTCGATTTGATTCAATTCTTTCGATTCGATTTGATTTGATTCTTTTCGATTCGATTCAATACGATTCTTTTCATTTCGATTCTAATCGATTCTCTTCGATTCAATTCGTTTCGATTCGTTTCGATTCTATTCGAATTTTTTCGATTCTATTCTATTCGATTCATTTTGAATCATTTCGATTTGATTCTGTTCGAGTGGTTTCTATTAGATTCTTTTCGATTTGATTCAATTCGATTCGAGTCTTTTTGATTCGAGTCTTTTCGACTCGATTCAATTCAATACGATTCTTTTAGATTCGATTCGATTCGATTGTTTTCGTTTCGATTCGACTTTTTTTGATTCGATTCTTTTCGATTCGATTGTTTTCAATTCGATTGATTCGATTCTTTTCAATTCTATGCTATTCAAAGCGATTCTTTTGTATTTGATTCGATTCGATTGTTTTCTTTTTGATTCGGTTCGATTCGTTTCTTTTCGATTCGATTCAATTCTTTTCGATTCGATTCTTTTCGATTCGATTTGATTCTTTTCGATTCGATTCTATTCTTTTCTATTCCATTCGAATCGATTCGTTTTGATTGAATTCGATTCTTTTCGATTCGATTCAATTAGATTCTTTTCGATTGGATTCAATTTGTTTCGATTCGAATCCATTTGATTCTTTTCGATTGGATTCCATTCGATTCTTTTCGATTTGATTCAATTCGATTCTATTCATTTCGATTATTTTCGTTGAGATTAGATTCTTTTCGATTTGATTTTTTTCGGTTCGAGTCGATTCATTTCGCTTATTTTGGTTAGGATCAATTCAATTCGATTCTTTTTGATTTGATTTGATTCTATTCGATTTCTTTCGATTCTATTCTATTGTATTCTTTTCGATTCGATTCCATTCAATCCGATTCTTTTCGATTCGATTCGATTGTTTTAGATTTGATTCCATTCTTTCGATTCTCTTTGATATGATTCTTTTCGATTCGATTTGATACGATACTTTTTATTTTGATTCGAATCGATTCTCTTCGGTTCGATTCGTTTTTATTCTTTTCGATTCAATTCTATTCGAATTTTTTCGATTTGATTCGATTCGATTCTTTTAGATTCTACTTGATTTGTTTCTTTTCGATTCGTTTTGATTCGATTCTTTTTGATTCATGTCGATTCGATTCGATTCTTTTGTTTCGATTCGAATCTTTTCAATTCGAATCTTTTCGTTACATGGAATTCGATTCTTTTCGATTTGATTCTTTATGATTTTTTTGAACTGGATTCAATTCGATTCTTTTTTTTATGATAGTCACAGAGAGAGTGAGAGAGGCAGAGACACTGGCAGAGGGAGAAGCAGGCTCCATGCACCGGGAGCCCGATGTGGGATTCGATCCCGGGTCTCCAGGATCGCGCCCTGGGCCAAAGGCAGGCGCTAAACCGCTGCGCCACCCAGGGATCCCTCAATTCGATTCTTTTTTATTCGAAGCTATTCGATTCTTTTTGATTCGATTTGATTCTATTCGATTTTTTTCGATTTGATTCGATTAGTTCCTTTTTGATTCAATTCAATTCATTTCTTTTGATTCAATTCGATTCGATTCTTTTGGATTCGATTCGATTCTTTTGGATTCGATTCTTTTGGATTCGAATCGAGTAGATTCTTTTCATTTCGATCGGATTCATTTCAATTCGATTCTTTTCGATTCGAATGTTTTCGAATCAATTCGATACTTTTTGATTCGATTCGATTCTTTTCGTGTCGATTTGATTCTTTTCGATTCGATTCTTTTCTATTTGAATCGATTCGATTCTTTTCATTTCGATTCGATTTGATTCAATTCGATTCTTTTCGATCAATTCAATTTGATTGTTTTCGATTTGATTCGATTCGATTCTTTTCGATTCTATTCAATTCGATTAGTTTCCATTCGATGATGCAATTGGATTCTTTTCGATTCGAGTCGATACGATTCGATTCTTTTTGATTAGATACAATTCGATTCTTTTCGATTCGATTCGATTCTTTTCGATTCGATTCGACTCGATTTCATTCTTTTTGATTCGATTCGACTAGAATTTAATCGACTGATTCAATTTGATTCTTTTCTTTTCGGTTCGATTCTTTTCTATTCGATTTTTTTCTATTCAATTCGAGTCTTTTCAATTCGAATCTTTGCGATTCGATTCGATTTGATATTTTTAATTCGATTCGAGTCTTTTCGATTCGATTCGATTCTTTTCAATTCGATTCTTTTCGATTCGAGTCTTTTTGATTCGATTCATTTCGATTCGATTCGATTCTTTTCAATTCGATTTGATGCTTTTCCATTTGATCTGATTTGTTTCATTTCGATTCTTTTCGATTCAATTCGATTCTTTTCGATTCCATTAAATTTGATTCGATTCTTTTCAATTCGATTAGATTCTTTTCGATTTGATTCCATTCAGTTCGATTCTTTTTGATTCGATTGGATTCTTTTCGATTTGATTCAATTCTTTCGATTCGATTTGATTTGATTTGATTCTTTTCGGTTCGATTCAATACGATTCTTTTCATTTCGATTCTAATCGATTCTCTTCGATTCGTTTCGATTCTATTCGATTTTTTTCTATTCTATTCTATTCGATTCATTTTGAATCATTTCGATTTGATTCTGTTCGAGTGGTTTCTATTAGATTCTTTTCGATTTGATTCAATTCGAATCGAGTCTTTTTGATTCGAGTCTTTTCGACTCGATTCAATTCAATACGATTCTTTTAGATTCGATTCGATTCGATTGCTTTCGTTTCGATTCGACTTTTTTTGATTTGATTCTTTTCAATTCGATTGTTTTCAATTCGATTGATTCGATTCTTTTCAATTCTATGCTATTCAAAGCGATTCTTTTGTATTTGATTCGATTCGATTGTTTTATTTTTGATTCGGTTCGATTCGTTTCTTTTCGATTCGATTCAATTCTTTTCGATTCGATTCTCTTCAATTCGATTTGATTCTTTTCGATTCGATTCTATTCTATTCTTTTGTATTCCATTCGAATCGATTCGTTTTGATTGAATTCGATTCTTTTCGATTCGATTCAATTAGATTCTTTTCGATTGGATTCAATTTGTTTCGATTTGAATCAATTTGATTCTTTTCGATTGGATTCCATTCGATTCTTTTCGATTTGATTCAATTCGATTCTTTTCGATTCTATTCATTTCGATTATTTTCGTTGAGATTAGATTCTTTTCGATTTGATTTTTTCGGTTTGAGTCGATTCATTTCGCTTATTTTGGTTAGGATCAATTCAATACGATTCTTTTTGATTTGATTTGATTCTATTCGATTTCTTTCGATTCTATTCTATTGTATTCTTTTCTTTTCCATTCCGTTCAATTCGATTCTTTTCGATTCGATTCGATTGTTTTAGATTTGATTCCATTCTTTCGATTCTATTTGATATGATTCTTTTCGATTCGATTTGATACGATACTTTTTATTTTGATTCGAATCGATTCTCTTTGGTTCGATTCGTTTTGATTCTTTTCGATTCAATTCTATTCGAATTTTTTCGATTTGATTCGATTCGATTCTTTTAGATTCTACTTGATTTGTTTCTTTTCGATTCGTTTTGATTCGATTCTTTTTGATTCATGTCGATTCGATTCGATTCTTTTGTTTCGATTCGATTCTTTTCAATTCGAATCTTTTCGTTACATGGAATTCATTTCTTTTCGTTTTGATTCTTTATGATTTTTTTCAACGCGATTCAATTCGATTCATTTTTTTATGATAGTCACTGAGAGAGAGAGAGAGGCAGAGACACAGGCAGAGGGAGAAGCAGGCTCCATGCACCGGGGCCCGATGTGGGATTCGATCCCGGGTCTCCAGGATCGCGCCCTGGGCCAAAGGCAGGCGCTAAACCGCTGCGCCACCCAGGGATCCCTCAATTCGATTCTTTTTTATTCGAATCTATTCGATTCTTTTTGATTCGATTTGATTCTATTCGATTTCTTTCGATTTGATTCGATTAGTTCCTTTTTGATTCAATTCAATTCATTTCTTTTGATTCAATTCAATTCGATTCTTTTGGATTCGATTCGATTCTTTTGGATTCGATTCTTTTGGATTCGAATCCAGTAGATTCTTTTCATTTCGATCGGATTCATTTCAATTCGATTCTTTTCGATTCGAATGTTTTCGAATCAATTCGATACTTTTTGATTCGATTCGATTCTTTTCGTGTCGATTTGATTCTTTTCGATTCGATTCTTTTCTATTTGAATCGATTCGATTCTTTTCATTTCGATTCGATTTGATTCAATTCGATTCTTTTCGATCAATTCAATTTGATTGTTTTCGATTTGATTCGATTCGATTCTTTTCTATTCTATTCAATTCGATTATTTTCCATTCGATGATGCAATTGGAATCTTTTCGATTCGATTCGATTCTTTTCGATTTGATTCGACTCGATTTCATGCTTTTTGATTCGATTCGACTAGAATTTAATCGACTGATTCAATTTGATTCTTTTCTTTTCGGTTCGATTCTTTTCTATTCGAGTTTTTTCTATTCAATTCGATTCTTTCAATTTAATTCGATTCTTTCAATTCGATTCGATTCTTTTCGTTTCAAATCGATTCGTTTCAATTCGAGTCTTTTCAATTCGAATCTTTGCGATTCGATTCGATTTGATATTTTTAATTCGATTCGAGTCTTTTCGATTCGATTCGATTCTTTTCAATTCGATTTGATGCTTTTCCATTTGATCTGATTTGTTTCATTTCGATTCTTTTCGATTCAATTCGATTCTTTTCGATTCCATTAAATTTGATTCGATTCTTTTCGATTCGATTAGATTCTTTTCGATTTGATTCCATTCAGTTCGATTCTTTTCGATTCGATTGGATTCTTTCGATTTGATTCAATTCTTTCGATTCGATTTGATTTGATTCTTTTCGATTCGATTCAATACGATTCTTTTCATTTCGATTCTAATCGATTCTCTTCGATTCAATTCGTTTCGATTCGTTTCGATTCTATTCGAATTTTTTCGATTCTATTCTATTCGATTCATTTTGAATCATTTCGATTTGATTCTGTTCGAGTGGTTTCTATTAGATTCTTTTCGATTTGATTCAATTCGATTCGAGTCTTTTTGATTCGAGTCTTTTCGACTCGATTCAATTCAATACGATTCTTTTAGATTCGATTCGATTCGATTGTTTTCGTTTCGATTCGACTTTTTTTGATTCGATTCTTTTCGATTCGATTGTTTTCAATTCGATTGATTCGATTCTTTTCAATTCTATGCTATTCAAAGCGATTCTTTTGTATTTGATTCGATTCGATTGTTTTCTTTTTGATTCGGTTCGATTCGTTTCTTTTCGATTCGATTCAATTCTTTTCGATTCGATTCTTTTCGATTCGATTTGATTCTTTTCGATTCGATTCTATTCTTTTCTATTCCATTCGAATCGATTCGTTTTGATTGAATTCGATTCTTTTCGATTCGATTCAATTAGATTCTTTTCGATTGGATTCAATTTGTTTCGATTCGAATCCATTTGATTCTTTTCGATTGGATTCCATTCGATTCTTTTCGATTTGATTCAATTCGATTCTATTCATTTCGATTATTTTCGTTGAGATTAGATTCTTTTCGATTTGATTTTTTTCGGTTCGAGTCGATTCATTTCGCTTATTTTGGTTAGGATCAATTCAATTCGATTCTTTTTGATTTGATTTGATTCTATTCGATTTCTTTCGATTCTATTCTATTGTATTCTTTTCGATTCGATTCCATTCAATCCGATTCTTTTCGATTCGATTCGATTGTTTTAGATTTGATTCCATTCTTTCGATTCTATTTGATATGATTCTTTTCGATTCGATTTGATACGATACTTTTTATTTTGATTCGAATCGATTCTCTTCGGTTCGATTCGTTTTGATTCTTTTCGATTCAATTCTATTCGAATTTTTTCGATTTGATTCGATTCGATTCTTTTAGATTCTACTTGATTTGTTTCTTTTCGATTCGTTTTGATTCGATTCTTTTTGATTCATGTCGATTCGATTCGATTCTTTTGTTTCGATTCGAATCTTTTCAATTCGAATCTTTTCGTTACATGGAATTCGATTCTTTTCGATTTGATTCTTTATGATTTTTTTCAACTGGATTCAATTCGATTCTTTTTTTTATGATAGTCACAGAGAGAGTGAGAGAGGCAGAGACACTGGCAGAGGGAGAAGCAGGCTCCATGCACCGGGAGCCCGATGTGGGATTCGATCCCGGGTCTCCAGGATCGCGCCCTGGGCCAAAGGCAGGCGCTAAAGCGCTGCGCCACCCAGGGATCCCTCAATTCGATTCTTTTTTATTCGAAGCTATTCGATTCTTTTTGATTCGATTTGATTCTATTCGATTTTTTTCGATTTGATTCGATTAGTTCCTTTTTGATTCAATTCAATTCATTTCTTTTGATTCAATTCGATTCGATTCTTTTGGATTCGATTCGATTCTTTTGGATTCGATTCTTTTGGATTCGAATCGAGTAGATTCTTTTCATTTCGATCGGATTCATTTCAATTCGATTCTTTTCGATTCGAATGTTTTCGAATCAATTCGATACTTTTTGATTCGATTCGATTCTTTTCGTGTCGATTTGATTCTTTTCGATTCGATTCTTTTCTATTTGAATCGATTCGATTCTTTTCATTTCGATTCGATTTGATTCAATTCGATTCTTTTCGATCAATTCAATTTGATTGTTTTCGATTTGATTCGATTCGATTCTTTTCGATTCTATTCAATTCGATTAGTTTCCATTCGATGATGCAATTGGATTCTTTTCGATTCGAGTCGATACGATTCGATTCTTTTTGATTAGATACAATTCGATTCTTTTCGATTCGATTCGATTCTTTTCGATTCGATTCGACTCGATTTCATTCTTTTTGATTCGATTCGACTAGAATTTAATCGACTGATTCAATTTGATTCTTTTCTTTTCGGTTCGATTCTTTTCTATTCGATTTTTTTCTATTCAATTCGAGTCTTTTCAATTCGAATCTTTGCGATTCGATTCGATTTGATATTTTTAATTCGATTCGAGTCTTTTCGATTCGATTCGATTCTTTTCAATTCGATTCTTTTCGATTCGAGTCTTTTTGATTCGATTCATTTCGATTCGATTCGATTCTTTTCAATTCGATTTGATGCTTTTCCATTTGATCTGATTTGTTTCATTTCGATTCTTTTCGATTCAATTCGATTCTTTTCGATTCCATTAAATTTGATTCGATTCTTTTCGATTCGATTAGATTCTTTTCGATTTGATTCCATTCAGTTCGATTCTTTTCGATTCGATTGGATTCTTTTCGATTTGATTCAATTCTTTCGATTCGATTTGATTTGATTCTTTTCGATTCGATTCAATACGATTCTTTTCATTTCGATTCTAATCGATTCTCTTCGATTCAATTCGTTTCGATTCGTTTCGATTCTATTCGAATTTTTTCGATTCTATTCTATTCGATTCATTTTGAATCATTTCGATTTGATTCTGTTCGAGTGGTTTCTATTAGATTCTTTTCGATTTGATTCAATTCGATTCGAGTCTTTTTGATTCGAGTCTTTTCGACTCGATTCAATTCAATACGATTCTTTTAGATTCGATTCGATTCGATTGTTTTCGTTTCGATTCGACTTTTTTTGATTCGATTCTTTTCGATTCGATTGTTTTCAATTCGATGGATTCGATTCTTTTCAATTCTATGCTATTCAAAGCGATTCTTTTGTATTTGATTCGATTCGATTGTTTTCTTTTTGATTCGGTTCGATTCGTTTCTTTTCGATTCGATTCAATTCTTTTCGATTCGATTCTTTTCGATTCGATTTGATTCTTTTCGATTCGATTCTATTCTTTTCTATTCCATTCGAATCGATTCGTTTTGATTGAATTCGATTCTTTTCGATTCGATTCAATTAGATTCTTTTCGATTGGATTCAATTTGTTTCGATTCGAATCCATTTGATTCTTTTCGATTGGATTCCATTCGATTCTTTTCGATTTGATTCAATTCGATTCTATTCATTTCGATTATTTTCGTTGAGATTAGATTCTTTTCGATTTGATTTTTTTCGGTTCGAGTCGATTCATTTCGCTTATTTTGGTTAGGATCAATTCAATTCGATTCTTTTTGATTTGATTTGATTCTATTCGATTTCTTTCGATTCTATTCTATTGTATTCTTTTCGATTCGATTCCATTCAATCCGATTCTTTTCGATTCGATTCGATTGTTTTAGATTTGATTCCATTCTTTCGATTCTCTTTGATATGATTCTTTTCGATTCGATTTGATACGATACTTTTTATTTTGATTCGAATCGATTCTCTTCGGTTCGATTCGTTTTGATTCTTTTCGATTCAATTCTATTCGAATTTTTTCGATTTGATTCGATTCGATTCTTTTAGATTCTACTTGATTTGTTTCTTTTCGATTCGTTTTGATTCGATTCTTTTTGATTCATGTCGATTCGATTCGATTCTTTTGTTTCGATTCGAATCTTTTCAATTCGAATCTTTTCGTTACATGGAATTCGATTCTTTTCGATTTGATTCTTTATGATTTTTTTCAACTGGATTCAATTCGATTCTTTTTTTTATGATAGTCACAGAGAGAGTGAGAGAGGCAGAGACACTGGCAGAGGGAGAAGCAGGCTCCATGCACCGGGAGCCCGATGTGGGATTCGATCCCGGGTCTCCAGGATCGCGCCCTGGGCCAAAGGCAGGCGCTAAAGCGCTGCGCCACCCAGGGATCCCTCAATTCGATTCTTTTTTATTCGAAGCTATTCGATTCTTTTTGATTCGATTTGATTCTATTCGATTTTTTTCGATTTGATTCGATTAGTTCCTTTTTGATTCAATTCAATTCATTTCTTTTGATTCAATTCGATTCGATTCTTTTGGATTCGATTCGATTCTTTTGGATTCGATTCTTTTGGATTCGAATCGAGTAGATTCTTTTCATTTCGATCGGATTCATTTCAATTCGATTCTTTTCGATTCGAATGTTTTCGAATCAATTCGATACTTTTTGATTCGATTCGATTCTTTTCGTGTCGATTTGATTCTTTTCGATTCGATTCTTTTCTATTTGAATCGATTCGATTCTTTTCATTTCGATTCGATTTGATTCAATTCGATTCTTTTCGATCAATTCAATTTGATTGTTTTCGATTTGATTCGATTCGATTCTTTTCGATTCTATTCAATTCGATTAGTTTCCATTCGATGATGCAATTGGATTCTTTTCGATTCGAGTCGATACGATTCGATTCTTTTTGATTAGATACAATTCGATTCTTTTCGATTCGATTCGATTCTTTTCGATTCGATTCGACTCGATTTCATTCTTTTTGATTCGATTCGACTAGAATTTAATCGACTGATTCAATTTGATTCTTTTCTTTTCGGTTCGATTCTTTTCTATTCGATTTTTTTCTATTCAATTCGAGTCTTTTCAATTCGAATCTTTGCGATTCGATTCGATTTGATATTTTTAATTCGATTCGAGTCTTTTCGATTCGATTCGATTCTTTTCAATTCGATTCTTTTCGATTCGAGTCTTTTTGATTCGATTGATTTCGATTCGATTCGATTCTTTTCAATTCGATTTGATGCTTTTCCATTTGATCTGATTTGTTTCATTTCGATTCTTTTCGATTCAATTCGATTCTTTTCGATTCCATTAAATTTGATTCGATTCTTTTCGATTCGATTAGATTCTTTTCGATTTGATTCCATTCAGTTCGATTCTTTTCGATTCGATTGGATTCTTTTCGATTTGATTCAATTCTTTCGATTCGATTTGATTTGATTCTTTTCGATTCGATTCAATACGATTCTTTTCATTTCGATTCTAATCGATTCTCTTCGATTCAATTCGTTTCGATTCGTTTCGATTCTATTCGAATTTTTTCGATTCTATTCTATTCGATTCATTTTGAATCATTTCGATTTGATTCTGTTCGAGTGGTTTCTATTAGATTCTTTTCGATTTGATTCAATTCGATTCGAGTCTTTTTGATTCGAGTCTTTTCGACTCGATTCAATTCAATACGATTCTTTTAGATTCGATTCGATTCGATTGTTTTCGTTTCGATTCGACTTTTTTTGATTCGATTCTTTTCGATTCGATTGTTTTCAATTCGATGGATTCGATTCTTTTCAATTCTATGCTATTCAAAGCGATTCTTTTGTATTTGATTCGATTCGATTGTTTTCTTTTTGATTCGGTTCGATTCGTTTCTTTTCGATTCGATTCAATTCTTTTCGATTCGATTCTTTTCGATTCGATTTGATTCTTTTCGATTCGATTCTATTCTTTTCTATTCCATTCGAATCGATTCGTTTTGATTGAATTCGATTCTTTTCGATTCGATTCAATTAGATTCTTTTCGATTGGATTCAATTTGTTTCGATTCGAATCCATTTGATTCTTTTCGATTGGATTCCATTCGATTCTTTTCGATTTGATTCAATTCGATTCTATTCATTTCGATTATTTTCGTTGAGATTAGATTCTTTTCGATTTGATTTTTTTCGGTTCGAGTCGATTCATTTCGCTTATTTTGGTTAGGATCAATTCAATTCGATTCTTTTTGATTTGATTTGATTCTATTCGATTTCTTTCGATTCTATTCTATTGTATTCTTTTCGATTCGATTCCATTCAATCCGATTCTTTTCGATTCGATTCGATTGTTTTAGATTTGATTCCATTCTTTCGATTCTCTTTGATATGATTCTTTTCGATTCGATTTGATACGATACTTTTTATTTTGATTCGAATCGATTCTCTTCGGTTCGATTCGTTTTGATTCTTTTCGATTCAATTCTATTCGAATTTTTTCGATTTGATTCGATTCGATTCTTTTAGATTCTACTTGATTTGTTTCTTTTCGATTCGTTTTGATTCGATTCTTTTTGATTCATGTCGATTCGATTCGATTCTTTTGTTTCGATTCGAATCTTTTCAATTCGAATCTTTTCGTTACATGGAATTCGATTCTTTTCGATTTGATTCTTTATGATTTTTTTCAACTGGATTCAATTCGATTCTTTTTTTTATGATAGTCACAGAGAGAGTGAGAGAGGCAGAGACACTGGCAGAGGGAGAAGCAGGCTCCATGCACCGGGAGCCCGATGTGGGATTCGATCCCGGGTCTCCAGGATCGCGCCCTGGGCCAAAGGCAGGCGCTAAACCGCTGCGCCACCCAGGGATCCCTCAATTCGATTCTTTTTTATTCGAAGCTATTCGATTCTTTTTGATTCGATTTGATTCTATTCGATTTTTTTTCGATTTGATTCGATTAGTTCCTTTTTGATTCAATTCAATTCATTTCTTTTGATTCAATTCGATTCGATTCTTTTGGATTCGATTCGATTCTTTTGGATTCGATTCTTTTGGATTCGAATCGAGTAGATTCTTTTCATTTCGATCGGATTCATTTCAATTCGATTCTTTTCGATTCGAATGTTTTCGAATCAATTCGATACTTTTTGATTCGATTCGATTCTTTTCGTGTCGATTTGATTCTTTTCGATTCGATTCTTTTCTATTTGAATCGATTCGATTCTTTTCATTTCGATTCGATTTGATTCAATTCGATTCTTTTCGATCAATTCAATTTGATTGTTTTCGATTTGATTCGATTCGATTCTTTTCGATTCTATTCAATTCGATTAGTTTCCATTCGATGATGCAATTGGATTCTTTTCGATTCGAGTCGATACGATTCGATTCTTTTTGATTAGATACAATTCGATTCTTTTCGATTCGATTCGATTCTTTTCGATTCGATTCGACTCGATTTCATTCTTTTTGATTCGATTCGACTAGAATTTAATCGACTGATTCAATTTGATTCTTTTCTTTTCGGTTCGATTCTTTTCTATTCGATTTTTTTCTATTCAATTCGAGTCTTTTCAATTCGAATCTTTGCGATTCGATTCGATTTGATATTTTTAATTCGATTCGAGTCTTTTCGATTCGATTCGATTCTTTTCAATTCGATTCTTTTCGATTCGAGTCTTTTTGATTCGATTCATTTCGATTCGATTCGATTCTTTTCAATTCGATTTGATGCTTTTCCATTTGATCTGATTTGTTTCATTTCGATTCTTTTCGATTCAATTCGATTCTTTTCGATTCCATTAAATTTGATTCGATTCTTTTCGATTCGATTAGATTCTTTTCGATTTGATTCCATTCAGTTCGATTCTTTTCGATTCGATTGGATTCTTTTCGATTTGATTCAATTCTTTCGATTCGATTTGATTTGATTCTTTTCGATTCGATTCAATACGATTCTTTTCATTTCGATTCTAATCGATTCTCTTCGATTCAATTCGTTTCGATTCGTTTCGATTCTATTCGAATTTTTTCGATTCTATTCTATTCGATTCATTTTGAATCATTTCGATTTGATTCTGTTCGAGTGGTTTCTATTAGATTCTTTTCGATTTGATTCAATTCGATTCGAGTCTTTTTGATTCGAGTCTTTTCGACTCGATTCAATTCAATACGATTCTTTTAGATTCGATTCGATTCGATTGTTTTCGTTTCGATTCGACTTTTTTTGATTCGATTCTTTTCGATTCGATTGTTTTCAATTCGATTGATTCGATTCTTTTCAATTCTATGCTATTCAAAGCGATTCTTTTGTATTTGATTCGATTCGATTGTTTTCTTTTTGATTCGGTTCGATTCGTTTCTTTTCGATTCGATTCAATTCTTTTCGATTCGATTCTTTTCGATTCGATTTGATTCTTTTCGATTCGATTCTATTCTTTTCTATTCCATTCGAATCGATTCGTTTTGATTGAATTCGATTCTTTTCGATTCGATTCAATTAGATTCTTTTCGATTGGATTCAATTTGTTTCGATTCGAATCCATTTGATTCTTTTCGATTGGATTCCATTCGATTCTTTTCGATTTGATTCAATTCGATTCCATTCATTTCGATTATTTTCGTTGAGATTAGATTCTTTTCGATTTGATTTTTTTCGGTTCGAGTCGATTCATTTCGCTTATTTTGGTTAGGATCAATTCAATTCGATTCTTTTTGATTTGATTTGATTCTATTCGATTTCTTTCGATTCTATTCTATTGTATTCTTTTCGATTCGATTCCATTCAATCCGATTCTTTTCGATTCGATTCGATTGTTTTAGATTTGATTCCATTCTTTCGATTCTCTTTGATATGATTCTTTTCGATTCGATTTGATACGATACTTTTTATTTTGATTCGAATCGATTCTCTTCGGTTCGATTCGTTTTGATTCTTTTCGATTCAATTCTATTCGAATTTTTTCGATTTGATTCGATTCGATTCTTTTAGATTCTACTTGATTTGTTTCTTTTCGATTCGTTTTGATTCGATTCTTTTTGATTCATGTCGATTCGATTCGATTCTTTTGTTTCGATTCGAATCTTTTCAATTCGAATCTTTTCGTTACATGGAATTCGATTCTTTTCGATTTGATTCTTTATGATTTTTTTCAACTGGATTCAATTCGATTCTTTTTTTTATGATAGTCACAGAGAGAGTGAGAGAGGCAGAGACACTGGCAGAGGGAGAAGCAGGCTCCATGCACCGGGAGCCCGATGTGGGATTCGATCCCGGGTCTCCAGGATCGCGCCCTGGGCCAAAGGCAGGCGCTAAACCGCTGCGCCACCCAGGGATCCCTCAATTCGATTCTTTTTTATTCGAAGCTATTCGATTCTTTTTGATTCGATTTGATTCTATTCGATTTTTTTTCGATTTGATTCGATTAGTTCCTTTTTGATTCAATTCAATTCATTTCTTTTGATTCAATTCGATTCGATTCTTTTGGATTCGATTCGATTCTTTTGGATTCGATTCTTTTGGATTCGAATCGAGTAGATTCTTTTCATTTCGATCGGATTCATTTCAATTCGATTCTTTTCGATTCGAATGTTTTCGAATCAATTCGATACTTTTTGATTCGATTCGATTCTTTTCGTGTCGATTTGATTCTTTTCGATTCGATTCTTTTCTATTTGAATCGATTCGATTCTTTTCATTTCGATTCGATTTGATTCAATTCGATTCTTTTCGATCAATTCAATTTGATTGTTTTCGATTTGATTCGATTCGATTCTTTTCGATTCTATTCAATTCGATTAGTTTCCATTCGATGATGCAATTGGATTCTTTTCGATTCGAGTCGATACGATTCGATTCTTTTTGATTAGATACAATTCGATTCTTTTCGATTCGATTCGATTCTTTTCGATTCGATTCGACTCGATTTCATTCTTTTTGATTCGATTCGACTAGAATTTAATCGACTGATTCAATTTGATTCTTTTCTTTTCGGTTCGATTCTTTTCTATTCGATTTTTTTCTATTCAATTCGAGTCTTTTCAATTCGAATCTTTGCGATTCGATTCGATTTGATATTTTTAATTCGATTCGAGTCTTTTCGATTCGATTCGATTCTTTTCAATTCGATTCTTTTCGATTCGAGTCTTTTTGATTCGATTCATTTCGATTCGATTCGATTCTTTTCAATTCGATTTGATGCTTTTCCATTTGATCTGATTTGTTTCATTTCGATTCTTTTCGATTCAATTCGATTCTTTTCGATTCCATTAAATTTGATTCGATTCTTTTCGATTCGATTAGATTCTTTTCGATTTGATTCCATTCAGTTCGATTCTTTTCGATTCGATTGGATTCTTTTCGATTTGATTCAATTCTTTCGATTCGATTTGATTTGATTCTTTTCGATTCGATTCAATACGATTCTTTTCATTTCGATTCTAATCGATTCTCTTCGATTCAATTCGTTTCGATTCGTTTCGATTCTATTCGAATTTTTTCGATTCTATTCTATTCGATTCATTTTGAATCATTTCGATTTGATTCTGTTCGAGTGGTTTCTATTAGATTCTTTTCGATTTGATTCAATTCGATTCGAGTCTTTTTGATTCGAGTCTTTTCGACTCGATTCAATTCAATACGATTCTTTTAGATTCGATTCGATTCGATTGTTTTCGTTTCGATTCGACTTTTTTTGATTCGATTCTTTTCGATTCGATTGTTTTCAATTTGATTGATTCGATTCTTTTCAATTCTATGCTATTCAAAGCGATTCTTTTGTATTTGATTCGATTCGATTGTTTTCTTTTTGATTCGGTTCGATTCGTTTCTTTTCGATTCGATTCAATTCTTTTCGATTCGATTCTTTTCGATTCGATTTGATTCTTTTCGATTCGATTCTATTCTTTTCTATTCCATTCGAATCGATTCGTTTTGATTGAATTCGATTCTTTTCGATTCGATTCAATTAGATTCTTTTCGATTGGATTCAATTTGTTTCGATTCGAATCCATTTGATTCTTTTCGATTGGATTCCATTCGATTCTTTTCGATTTGATTCAATTCGATTCTATTCATTTCGATTATTTTCGTTGAGATTAGATTCTTTTCGATTTGATTTTTTTCGGTTCGAGTCGATTCATTTCGCTTATTTTGGTTAGGATCAATTCAATTCGATTCTTTTTGATTTGATTTGATTCTATTCGATTTCTTTCGATTCTATTCTATTGTATTCTTTTCGATTCGATTCCATTCAATCCGATTCTTTTCGATTCGATTCGATTGTTTTAGATTTGATTCCATTCTTTCGATTCTCTTTGATATGATTCTTTTCGATTCGATTTGATACGATACTTTTTATTTTGATTCGAATCGATTCTCTTCGGTTCGATTCGTTTTGATTCTTTTCGATTCAATTCTATTCGAATTTTTTCGATTTGATTCGATTCGATTCTTTTAGATTCTACTTGATTTGTTTCTTTTCGATTCGTTTTGATTCGATTCTTTTTGATTCATGTCGATTCGATTCGATTCTTTTGTTTCGATTCGAATCTTTTCAATTCGAATCTTTTCGTTACATGGAATTCGATTCTTTTCGATTTGATTCTTTATGATTTTTTTCAACTGGATTCAATTCGATTCTTTTTTTTTATGATAGTCACAGAGAGAGTGAGAGAGGCAGAGACACTGGCAGAGGGAGAAGCAGGCTCCATGCACCGGGAGCCCGATGTGGGATTCGATCCCGGGTCTCCAGGATCGCGCCCTGGGCCAAAGGCAGGCGCTAAACCGCTGCGCCACCCAGGGATCCCTCAATTCGATTCTTTTTTATTCGAAGCTATTCGATTCTTTTTGATTCGATTTGATTCTATTCGATTTTTTTTCGATTTGATTCGATTAGTTCCTTTTTGATTCAATTCAATTCATTTCTTTTGATTCAATTCGATTCGATTCTTTTGGATTCGATTCGATTCTTTTGGATTCGATTCTTTTGGATTCGAATCGAGTAGATTCTTTTCATTTCGATCGGATTCATTTCAATTCGATTCTTTTCGATTCGAATGTTTTCGAATCAATTCGATACTTTTTGATTCGATTCGATTCTTTTCGTGTCGATTTGATTCTTTTCGATTCGATTCTTTTCTATTTGAATCGATTCGATTCTTTTCATTTCGATTCGATTTGATTCAATTCGATTCTTTTCGATCAATTCAATTTGATTGTTTTCGATTTGATTCGATTCGATTCTTTTCGATTCTATTCAATTCGATTAGTTTCCATTCGATGATGCAATTGGATTCTTTTCGATTCGAGTCGATACGATTCGATTCTTTTTGATTAGATACAATTCGATTCTTTTCGATTCGATTCGATTCTTTTCGATTCGATTCGACTCGATTTCATTCTTTTTGATTCGATTCGACTAGAATTTAATCGACTGATTCAATTTGATTCTTTTCTTTTCGGTTCGATTCTTTTCTATTCGATTTTTTTCTATTCAATTCGAGTCTTTTCAATTCGAATCTTTGCGATTCGATTCGATTTGATATTTTTAATTCGATTCGAGTCTTTTCGATTCGATTCGATTCTTTTCAATTCGATTCTTTTCGATTCGAGTCTTTTTGATTCGATTGATTTCGATTCGATTCGATTCTTTTCAATTCGATTTGATGCTTTTCCATTTGATCTGATTTGTTTCATTTCGATTCTTTTCGATTCAATTCGATTCTTTTCGATTCCATTAAATTTGATTCGATTCTTTTCGATTCGATTAGATTCTTTTCGATTTGATTCCATTCAGTTCGATTCTTTTCGATTCGATTGGATTCTTTTCGATTTGATCCAATTCTTTCGATTCGATTTGATTTGATTCTTTTCGATTCGATTCAATACGATTCTTTTCATTTCGATTCTAATCGATTCTCTTCGATTCAATTCGTTTCGATTCGTTTCGATTCTATTCGAATTTTTTCGATTCTATTCTATTCGATTCATTTTGAATCATTTCGATTTGATTCTGTTCGAGTGGTTTCTATTAGATTCTTTTCGATTTGATTCAATTCGATTCGTGTCTTTTTGATTCGAGTCTTTTCGACTCGATTCAATTCAATACGATTCTTTTAGATTCGATTCGATTCGATTGTTTTCGTTTCGATTCGACTTTTTTTGATTCGATTCTTTTCGATTCGATTGTTTTCAATTCGATTGATTCGATTCTTTTCAATTCTATGCTATTCAAAGCGATTCTTTTGTATTTGATTCGATTCGATTGTTTTCTTTTTGATTCGGTTCGATTTGTTTCTTTTCGATTCGATTCAATTCTTTTCGATTCGATTCTTTTCGATTCGATTTGATTCTTTTCGATTCGATTCTATTCTTTTCTATTCCATTCGAATCGATTCGTTTTGATTGAATTCGATTCTTTTCGATTCGATTCAATTAGATTCTTTTCGATTGGATTCAATTTGTTTCGATTCGAATCCATTTGATTCTTTTCGATTGGATTCCATTCGATTCTTTTCGATTTGATTCAATTCGATTCTATTCATTTCGATTATTTTCGTTGAGATTAGATTCTTTTCGATTTGATTTTTTTCGGTTCGAGTCGATTCATTTCGCTTATTTTGGTTAGGATCAATTCAATTCGATTCTTTTTGATTTGATTTGATTCTATTCGATTTCTTTCGATTCTATTCTATTGTATTCTTTTCGATTCGATTCCATTCAATCCGATTCTTTTCGATTCGATTCGATTGTTTTAGATTTGATTCCATTCTTTCGATTCTCTTTGATATGATTCTTTTCGATTCGATTTGATACGATACTTTTTATTTTGATTCGAATCGATTCTCTTGTTCGATTCGTTTTGATTCTTTTCGATTCAATTCTATTCGAATTTTTTCGATTTGATTCGATTCGATTCTTTTAGATTCTACTTGATTTGTTTCTTTTCGATTCGTTTTGATTCGATTCTTTTTGATTCATGTCGATTCGATTCGATTCTTTTGTTTCGATTCGAATCTTTTCAATTCGAATCTTTTCGTTACATGGAATTCGATTCTTTTCGATTTGATTCTTTATGATTTTTTTCAACTGGATTTCAATTCGATTCTTTTTTTTATGATAGTCACAGAGAGAGTGAGAGAGGCAGAGACACTGGCAGAGGGAGAAGCAGGCTCCATGCACCGGGAGCCCGATGTGGGATTCGATCCCGGGTCTCCAGGATCGCGCCCTGGGCCAAAGGCAGGCGCTAAACCGCTGCGCCACCCAGGGATCCCTCAATTCGATTCTTTTTTATTCGAAGCTATTCGATTCTTTTTGATTTCGATTTGATTCTATTCGATTTTTTTTCGATTTGATTCGATTAGTTCCTTTTTGATTCAATTCAATTCATTTCTTTTGATTCAATTCGATTCGATTCTTTTGGATTCGATTCGATTCTTTTGGATTCGATTCTTTTGGATTCGAATCGAGTAGATTCTTTTCATTTCGATCGGATTCATTTCAATTCGATTCTTTTCGATTCGAATGTTTTCGAATCAATTCGATACTTTTTGATTCGATTCGATTCTTTTCGTGTCGATTTGATTCTTTTCGATTCGATTCTTTTCTATTTGAATCGATTCGATTCTTTTCATTTCGATTCGATTTGATTCAATTCGATTCTTTTCGATCAATTCAATTTGATTGTTTTCGATTTGATTCGATTCGATTCTTTTCGATTCTATTCAATTCGATTAGTTTCCATTCGATGATGCAATTGGATTCTTTTCGATTCGAGTCGATACGATTCGATTCTTTTTGATTAGATACAATTCGATTCTTTTCGATTCGATTCGATTCTTTTCGATTCGATTCGACTCGATTTCATTCTTTTTGATTCGATTCGACTAGAATTTAATCGACTGATTCAATTTGATTCTTTTCTTTTCGGTTCGATTCTTTTCTATTCGATTTTTTTCTATTCAATTCGAGTCTTTTCAATTCGAATCTTTGCGATTCGATTCGATTTGATATTTTTAATTCGATTCGAGTCTTTTCGATTCGATTCGATTCTTTTCAATTCGATTCTTTTCGATTCGAGTCTTTTTGATTCGATTCATTTCGATTCGATTCGATTCTTTTCAATTCGATTTGATGCTTTTCCATTTGATCTGATTTGTTTCATTTCGATTCTTTTCGATTCAATTCGATTCTTTTCGATTCCATTAAATTTGATTCGATTCTTTTCGATTCGATTAGATTCTTTTCGATTTGATTCCATTCAGTTCGATTCTTTTCGATTCGATTGGATTCTTTTCGATTTGATTCAATTCTTTCGATTCGATTTGATTTGATTCTTTTCGATTCGATTCAATACGATTCTTTTCATTTCGATTCTAATCGATTCTCTTCGATTCAATTCGTTTCGATTCGTTTCGATTCTATTCGAATTTTTTCGATTCTATTCTATTCGATTCATTTTGAATCATTTCGATTTGATTCTGTTCGAGTGGTTTCTATTAGATTCTTTTCGATTTGATTCAATTCGATTCGAGTCTTTTTGATTCGAGTCTTTTCGACTCGATTCAATTCAATACGATTCTTTTAGATTCGATTCGATTCGATTGTTTTCGTTTCGATTCGACTTTTTTTGATTCGATTCTTTTCGATTCGATTGTTTTCAATTCGATTGATTCGATTCTTTTCAATTCTATGCTATTCAAAGCGATTCTTTTGTATTTGATTCGATTCGATTGTTTTCTTTTTGATTCGGTTCGATTCGTTTCTTTTCGATTCGATTCAATTCTTTTCGATTCGATTCTTTTCGATTCGATTTGATTCTTTTCGATTCGATTCTATTCTTTTCTATTCCATTCGAATCGATTCGTTTTGATTGAATTCGATTCTTTTCGATTCGATTCAATTAGATTCTTTTCGATTGGATTCAATTTGTTTCGATTCGAATCCATTTGATTCTTTTCGATTGGATTCCATTCGATTCTTTTCGATTTGATTCAATTCGATTCTATTCATTTCGATTATTTTCGTTGAGATTAGATTCTTTTCGATTTGATTTTTTTCGGTTCGAGTCGATTCATTTCGCTTATTTTGGTTAGGATCAATTCAATTCGATTCTTTTTGATTTGATTTGATTCTATTCGATTTCTTTCGATTCTATTCTATTGTATTCTTTTCGATTCGATTCCATTCAATCCGATTCTTTTCGATTCGATTCGATTGTTTTAGATTTGATTCCATTCTTTCGATTCTCTTTGATATGATTCTTTTCGATTCGATTTGATACGATACTTTTTATTTTGATTCGAATCGATTCTCTTCGGTTCGATTCGTTTTGATTCTTTTCGATTCAATTCTATTCGAATTTTTTCGATTTGATTCGATTCGATTCTTTTAGATTCTACTTGATTTGTTTCTTTTCGATTCGTTTTGATTCGATTCTTTTTGATTCATGTCGATTCGATTCGATTCTTTTGTTTCGATTCGAATCTTTTCAATTCGAATCTTTTCGTTACATGGAATTCGATTCTTTTCGATTTGATTCTTTATGATTTTTTTCAACTGGATTCAATTCGATTCTTTTTTTTATGATAGTCACAGAGAGAGTGAGAGAGGCAGAGACACTGGCAGAGGGAGAAGCAGGCTCCATGCACCGGGAGCCCGATGTGGGATTCGATCCCGGGTCTCCAGGATCGCGCCCTGGGCCAAAGGCAGGCGCTAAACCGCTGCGCCACCCAGGGATCCCTCAATTCGATTCTTTTTTATTCGAAGCTATTCGATTCTTTTTGATTCGATTTGATTCTATTCGATTTTTTTTCGATTTGATTCGATTAGTTCCTTTTTGATTCAATTCAATTCATTTCTTTTGATTCAATTCGATTCGATTCTTTTGGATTCGATTCGATTCTTTTGGATTCGATTCTTTTGGATTCGAATCGAGTAGATTCTTTTCATTTCGATCGGATTCATTTCAATTCGATTCTTTTCGATTCGAATGTTTTCGAATCAATTCGATACTTTTTGATTCGATTCGATTCTTTTCGTGTCGATTTGATTCTTTTCGATTCGATTCTTTTCTATTTGAATCGATTCGATTCTTTTCATTTCGATTCGATTTGATTCAATTCGATTCTTTTCGATCAATTCAATTTGATTGTTTTCGATTTGATTCGATTCGATTCTTTTCGATTCTATTCAATTCGATTAGTTTCCATTCGATGATGCAATTGGATTCTTTTCGATTCGAGTCGATACGATTCGATTCTTTTTGATTAGATACAATTCGATTCTTTTCGATTCGATTCGATTCTTTTCGATTCGATTCGACTCGATTTCATTCTTTTTGATTCGATTCGACTAGAATTTAATCGACTGATTCAATTTGATTCTTTTCTTTTCGGTTCGATTCTTTTCTATTCGATTTTTTTCTATTCAATTCGAGTCTTTTCAATTCGAATCTTTGCGATTCGATTCGATTTGATATTTTTAATTCGATTCGAGTCTTTTCGATTCGATTCGATTCTTTTCAATTCGATTCTTTTCGATTCGAGTCTTTTTGATTCGATTCATTTCGATTCGATTCGATTCTTTTCAATTCGATTTGATGCTTTTCCATTTGATCTGATTTGTTTCATTTCGATTCTTTTCGATTCAATTCGATTCTTTTCGATTCCATTAAATTTGATTCGATTCTTTTCGATTCGATTAGATTCTTTTCGATTTGATTCCATTCAGTTCGATTCTTTTCGATTCGATTGGATTCTTTTCGATTTGATCCAATTCTTTCGATTCGATTTGATTTGATTCTTTTCGATTCGATTCAATACGATTCTTTTCATTTCGATTCTAATCGATTCTCTTCGATTCAATTCGTTTCGATTCGTTTCGATTCTATTCGAATTTTTTCGATTCTATTCTATTCGATTCATTTTGAATCATTTCGATTTGATTCTGTTCGAGTGGTTTCTATTAGATTCTTTTCGATTTGATTCAATTCGATTCGAGTCTTTTTGATTCGAGTCTTTTCGACTCGATTCAATTCAATACGATTCTTTTAGATTCGATTCGATTCGATTGTTTTCGTTTCGATTCGACTTTTTTTGATTCGATTCTTTTCGATTCGATTGTTTTCAATTTGATTGATTCGATTCTTTTCAATTCTATGCTATTCAAAGCGATTCTTTTGTATTTGATTCGATTCGATTGTTTTCTTTTTGATTCGGTTCGATTCGTTTCTTTTCGATTCGATTCAATTCTTTTCGATTCGATTCTTTTCGATTCGATTTGATTCTTTTCGATTCGATTCTATTCTTTTCTATTCCATTCGAATCGATTCGTTTTGATTGAATTCGATTCTTTTCGATTCGATTCAATTAGATTCTTTTCGATTGGATTCAATTTGTTTCGATTCGAATCCATTTGATTCTTTTCGATTGGATTCCATTCGATTCTTTTCGATTTGATTCAATTCGATTCTATTCATTTCGATTATTTTCGTTGAGATTAGATTCTTTTCGATTTGATTTTTTTCGGTTCGAGTCGATTCATTTCGCTTATTTTGGTTAGGATCAATTCAATTCGATTCTTTTTGATTTGATTTGATTCTATTCGATTTCTTTCGATTCTATTCTATTGTATTCTTTTCGATTCGATTCCATTCAATCCGATTCTTTTCGATTCGATTGTTTTAGATTTGATTCCATTCTTTCGATTCTCTTTGATATGATTCTTTTCGATTCGATTTGATACGATACTTTTTATTTTGATTCGAATCGATTCTCTTCGGTTCGATTCGTTTTGATTCTTTTCGATTCAATTCTATTCGAATTTTTTCGATTTGATTCGATTCGATTCTTTTATTTTTTTTTTTTTTTTTTTTTTTTTTTTTTATTTATTTATGATAGTCACACAGAGAGAGAGAGAGGCGCAGAGACACAGGCAGAGGGAGAAGCAGGCTCCATGCACCGGGAGCCTGATGTGGGATTCGATCCCGGGTCTCCAGGATTGCGCCCTGGGCCAAAGGCAGGCGCCAAACCGCTGCGCCACCCAGGGATCCCCGATTCGATTCTTTTAGATTCTACTTGATTTGTTTCTTTTCGATTCGTTTTGATTCGATTCTTTTTGATT
>NW_027326525.1:0-42864 GCF_048164855.1 Canis lupus baileyi
GTTTTCAATATCGATTGATTCGATTCTTTTCAATTCTATGCTATTACAAAGCGATTCTTTTGTATTTGATTCGATTCGATTGTTTTCTTTTTGATTCGGTTCGATTTGTTTCTTTTCGATTCGATTTTATCTTTTGATTCGTCTATTCTTTTCTATTCCATTCGAATCGATTCGTTTGATTGAATTCGATTCTTTTCGATTCGATTCAATTAGATTCTTTTCGATTGGATTCAATTTGTTTCGATTCGAATCCATTTGATTCTTTTCGATTGGATTCCATTCGATTCTTTTCGATTTGATTCAATTCGATTCTATTCATTTCGATTATTTTCGTTGAGATTAGATTCTTTTCGATTTGATTTTTTTCGGTTCGAGTCGATTCATTTCGCTTATTTTGGTTAGGATCAATTCAATTTGATTCTTTTTGATTTGATTTGATTCTATTCGATTTCTTTCGATTCTATTCTATTGTATTCTTTTCGATTCGATTCCATTCAATCCGATTCTTTTCGATTCGATTCGATTGTTTTAGATTGATTCCATTCTTTCGATTCTCTTTGATATGATTCTTTTCGATTCGATTTGATACGATTCGTTTTGATTCTTTTCGATTCAATTCTATTCGAATTTTTTCGATTTGATTCGATTCGATTCTTTTAGATTCTACTTGATTTGTTTCTTTTCGATTCGTTTTGATTCGATTCTTTTTGATTCATGTCGATTCGATTCGATTCTTTTGTTTCGATTCGAATCTTTTCAATTCGAATCTTTTCGTTACATGGAATTCGATTCTTTTCGATTTGATTCTTTATGATTTTTTTCAACTGGATTCAATTCGATTCTTTTTTTTATGATAGTCACAGAGAGAGTGAGAGAGGCCGAGACACAGGCAGAGGGAGAAGCAGGCTCCATGCACCGGGAGCCCGATGTGGGATTCGATCCCGGGTCTCCAGGATCGCGCCCTGGGCCAAAGGCAGGCGCTAAACCGCTGCGCCACCCAGGGATCCCTCAATTCGATTCTTTTTTATTCGAAGCTATTCGATTCTTTTTGATTCGATTTGATTCTATTCGATTTTTTTCGATTTGATTCGATTAGTTCCTTTTTGATTCAAATCAATTCATTTCTTTTGATTCAATTCGATTCGATTCTTTTGGATTCGATTCGATTCTTTTGGATTCGATTCTTTTGGATTCGAATCGAGTAGATTCTTTTCATTTCGATCGGATTCATTTCAATTCGATTCTTTTTGATTCGAATGTTTTCGAATCAATTCGATACTTTTTGATTCGATTCGATTCTTTTCGTGTCGATTTGATTCTTTTCGATTCGATTCTTTTCTATTTGAATCGATTCGATTCTTTTCATTTCGATTCGATTTGATTCAATTCGATTCTTTTCGATCAATTCAATTTGATTGTTTTCGATTTGATTCGATTCGATTCTTTTCGATTCTATTCAATTCGATTAGTTTCCATTCGATGATGCAATTGGATTCTTTTCGATTCGAGTCGATACGATTCGATTCTTTTTGATTAGATACAATTCGATTCTTTTCGATTCGATTCGATTCTTTTCGATTCGATTCGACTCGATTTCATTCTTTTTGATTCGATTCGACTAGAATTTAATCGACTGATTCAATTTGATTCTTTTCTTTTCGGTTCGATTCTTTTCTATTCGATTTTTTTCTATTCAATTCGAGTCTTTTCAATTCGAATCTTTGCGATTCGATTCGATTTGATAGTTTTAATTCGATTCGAGTCTTTTCGATTCGATTCGATTCTTTTCAATTCGATTCTTTTCGATTCGAGTCTTTTTGATTCGATTCATTTCGATTCGATTCGATTCTTTTCAATTCGATTTGATGCTTTTCCATTTGATCTGATTTGTTTCATTTCGATTCTTTTCGATTCAATTCGATTCTTTTCGATTCCATTAAATTTGATTCGATTCTTTTCGATTCGATTAGATTCTTTTCGATTTGATTCCATTCAGTTCGATTCTTTTCGATTCGATTGGATTCTTTTCGATTTGATTCAATTCTTTCGATTCGATTTGATTTGATTCTTTTCGATTCGATTCAATACGATTCTTTTCATTTCGATTCTAATCGATTCTCTTCGATTCAATTCGTTTCGATTCGTTTCGATTCTATTCGAATTTTTTCGATTCTATTCTATTCGATTCATTTTGAATCATTTCGATTTGATTCTGTTCGAGTGGTTTCTATTAGATTCTTTTCGATTTGATTCAATTCGATTCGAGTCTTTTTGATTCGAGTCTTTTCGACTCGATTCAATTCAATACGATTCTTTTAGATTCGATTCGATTCGATTGTTTTCGTTTCGATTCGACTTTTTTTGATTCGATTCTTTTCGATTCGATTGTTTTCAATTCGATTGATTCGATTCTTTTCAATTCTATGCTATTCAAAGCGATTCTTTTGTATTTGATTCGATTCGATTGTTTTCTTTTTGATTCGGTTCGATTCGTTTCTTTTCGATTCGATTCAATTCTTTTCGATTCGATTCTTTTCGATTCGATTTGATTCTTTTCGATTCGATTCTATTCTTTTCTATTCCATTCGAATCGATTCGTTTTGATTGAATTCGATTCTTTTCGATTCGATTCAATTAGATTCTTTTCGATTGGATTCAATTTGTTTCGATTCGAATCCATTTGATTCTTTTCGATTGGATTCCATTCGATTCTTTTCGATTTGATTCAATTCGATTCTATTCATTTCGATTATTTTCGTTGAGATTAGATTCTTTTCGATTTGATTTTTTTCGGTTCGAGTCGATTCATTTCGCTTATTTTGGTTAGGATCAATTCAATTCGATTCTTTTTGATTTGATTTGATTCTATTCGATTTCTTTCGATTCTATTCTATTGTATTCTTTTCGATTCGATTCCATTCAATCCGATTCTTTTCGATTCGATTGTTTTAGATTTGATTCCATTCTTTCGATTCTCTTTGATATGATTCCTTTCGATTCGATTTGATACGATACTTTTTATTTTGATTCGAATCGATTCTCTTCGGTTCGATTCGTTTTGATTCTTTTCGATTCAATTCTATTCGAATTTTTTCGATTTGATTCGATTCGATTCTTTTAGATTCTACTTGATTTGTTTCTTTTCGATTCGTTTTGATTCGATTCTTTTTGATTCATGTCGATTCGATTCGATTCTTTTGTTTCGATTCGAATCTTTTCAATTCGAATCTTTTCGTTACATGGAATTCGATTCTTTTCGATTTGATTCTTTATGATTTTTTTCAACTGGATTCAATTCGATTCTTTTTTTTATGATAGTCACAGAGAGAGTGAGAGAGGCAGAGACACTGGCAGAGGGAGAAGCAGGCTCCATGCACCGGGAGCCCGATGTGGGATTCGATCCCGGGTCTCCAGGATCGCGCCCTGGGCCAAAGGCAGGCGCTAAACCGCTGCGCCACCCAGGGTTCCCTCAATTCGATTCTTTTTTATTCGAAGCTATTCGATTCTTTTTGATTCGATTTGATTCTATTCGATTTTTTTCGATTTGATTCGATTAGTTCCTTTTTGATTCAATTCAATTCATTTTTTTTGATTCAATTCGATTCGATTCTTTTGGATTCGATTCGATTCTTTTGGATTCGATTCTTTTGGATTCGAATCGAGTAGATTCTTTTCATTTCGATCGGATTCATTTCAATTCGATTCTTTTCGATTCGAATGTTTTCGAATCAATTCGATACTTTTTGATTCGATTCGATTCTTTTCGTGTCGATTTGATTCTTTTCGATTCGATTCTTTTCTATTTGAATCGATTCGATTCTTTTCATTTCGATTCGATTTGATTCAATTCGATTCTTTTCGATCAATTCAATTTGATTGTTTTCGATTTGATTCGATTCGATTCTTTTCGATTCTATTCAATTCGATTAGTTTCCATTCGATGATGCAATTGGATTCTTTTCGATTCGAGTCGATACGATTCGATTCTTTTTGATTAGATACAATTCGATTCTTTTCGATTCGATTCGATTCTTTTCGATTCGATTCGACTCGATTTCATTCTTTTTGATTCGATTCGACTAGAATTTAATCGACTGATTCAATTTGATTCTTTTCTTTTCGGTTCGATTCTTTTCTATTCGATTTTTTTCTATTCAATTCGAGTCTTTTCAATTCGAATCTTTGCGATTCGATTCGATTTGATATTTTTAATTCGATTCGAGTCTTTTCGATTCGATTCGATTCTTTTCAATTCGATTCTTTTCGATTCGAGTCTTTTTGATTCGATTCATTTCGATTCGATTCGATTCTTTTCAATTCGATTTGATGCTTTTCCATTTGATCTGATTTGTTTCATTTCGATTCTTTTCGATTCAATTCGATTCTTTTCGATTCCATTAAATTGGATTCGATTCTTTTCGATTCGATTAGATTCTTTTCGATTTGATTCCATTCAGTTCGATTCTTTTCGATTCGATTGGATTCTTTTCGATTTGATTCAATTCTTTCGATTCGATTTGATTTGATTCTTTTCGATTCGATTCAATACGATTCTTTTCATTTCGATTCTAATCGATTCTCTTCGATTCAATTCGTTTCGATTCGTTTCGATTCTATTCGAATTTTTTCGATTCTATTCTATTCGATTCATTTTGAATCATTTCGATTTGATTCTGTTCGAGTGGTTTCTATTAGATTCTTTTCGATTTGATTCAATTCGATTCGAGTCTTTTTGATTCGAGTCTTTTCGACTCGATTCAATTCAATACGATTCTTTTAGATTCGATTCGATTCGATTGTTTTCGTTTCGATTCGACTTTTTTTGATTCGATTCTTTTCGATTCGATTGTTTTCAATTTGATTGATTCGATTCTTTTCAATTCTATGCTATTCAAAGCGATTCTTTTGTATTTGATTCGATTCGATTGTTTTCTTTTTGATTCGGTTCGATTCGTTTCTTTTCGATTCGATTCAATTCTTTTCGATTCGATTCTTTTCGATTCGATTTGATTCTTTTCGATTCGATTCTATTCTTTTCTATTCCATTCGAATCGATTCGTTTTGATTGAATTCGATTCTTTTCGATTCGATTCAATTAGATTCTTTTCGATTGGATTCAATTTGTTTCGATTCGAATCCATTTGATTCTTTTCGATTGGATTCCATTCGATTCTTTTCGATTTGATTCAATTCGATTCTATTCATTTCGATTATTTTCGTTGAGATTAGATTCTTTTCGATTTGATTTTTTTCGGTTCGAGTCGATTCATTTCGCTTATTTTGGTTAGGATCAATTCAATTCGATTCTTTTTGATTTGATTTGATTCTATTCGATTTCTTTCGATTCTATTCTATTGTATTCTTTTCGATTCGATTCCATTCAATCCGATTCTTTTCGATTCGATTCGATTGTTTTAGATTTGATTCCATTCTTTCGATTCTCTTTGATATGATTCTTTTCGATTCGATTTGATACGATACTTTTTATTTTGATTCGAATCGATTCTCTTCGGTTCGATTCGTTTTGATTCTTTTCGATTCAATTCTATTCGAATTTTTTCGATTTGATTCGATTCGATTCTTTTAGATTCTACTTGATTTGTTTCTTTTCGATTCGTTTTGATTCGATTCTTTTTGATTCATGTCGATTCGATTCGATTCTTTTGTTTCGATTCGAATCTTTTCAATTCGAATCTTTTCGTTACATGGAATTCGATTCTTTTCGATTTGATTCTTTATGATTTTTTTCAACTGGATTCAATTCGATTCTTTTTTTTATGATAGTCACAGAGAGAGTGAGAGAGGCAGAGACACTGGCAGAGGGAGAAGCAGGCTCCATGCACCGGGAGCCCGATGTGGGATTCGATCCCGGGTCTCCAGGATCGCGCCCTGGGCCAAAAGCAGGCGCTAAACCGCTGCGCCACCCAGGGATCCCTCAATTCGATTCTTTTTTATTCGAAGCTATTCGATTCTTTTTGATTCGATTTGATTCTATTCGATTTTTTTCGATTTGATTCGATTAGTTCCTTTTTGATTCAATTCAATTCATTTCTTTTGATTCAATTCGATTCGATTCTTTTGGATTCGATTCGATTCTTTTGGATTCGATTCTTTTGGATTCGAATCGAGTAGATTCTTTTCATTTCGATCGGATTCATTTCAATTCGATTCTTTTCGATTCGAATGTTTTCGAATCAATTCGATACTTTTTGATTCGATTCGATTCTTTTCGTGTCGATTTGATTCTTTTCGATTCGATTCTTTTCTATTTGAATCGATTCGATTCTTTTCATTTCGATTCGATTTGATTCAATTCGATTCTTTTCGATCAATTCAATTTGATTGTTTTCGATTTGATTCGATTCGATTCTTTTCGATTCTATTCAATTCGATTAGTTTCCATTCGATGATGCAATTGGATTCTTTTCGATTCGAGTCGATACGATTCGATTCTTTTTGATTAGATACAATTCGATTCTTTTCGATTCGATTCGATTCTTTTCGATTCGATTCGACTCGATTTCATTCTTTTTGATTCGATTCGACTAGAATTTAATCGACTGATTCAATTTGATTCTTTTCTTTTCGGTTCGATTCTTTTCTATTCGATTTTTTTCTATTCAATTCGAGTCTTTTCAATTCGAATCTTTGCGATTCGATTCGATTTGATATTTTTAATTCGATTCGAGTCTTTTCGATTCGATTCGATTCTTTTCAATTCGATTCTTTTCGATTCGAGTCTTTTTGATTCGATTCATTTCGATTCGATTCGATTCTTTTCAATTCGATTTGATGCTTTTCCATTTGATCTGATTTGTTTCATTTCGATTCTTTTCGATTCAATTCGATTCTTTTCGATTCCATTAAATTGGATTCGATTCTTTTCGATTCGATTAGATTCTTTTCGATTTGATTCCATTCAGTTCGATTCTTTTCGATTCGATTGGATTCTTTTCGATTTGATCCAATTCTTTCGATTCGATTTGATTTGATTCTTTTCGATTCGATTCAATACGATTCTTTTCATTTCGATTCTAATCGATTCTCTTCGATTCAATTCGTTTCGATTCGTTTCGATTCTATTCGAATTTTTTCGATTCTATTCTATTCGATTCATTTTGAATCATTTCGATTTGATTCTGTTCGAGTGGTTTCTATTAGATTCTTTTCGATTTGATTCAATTCGATTCGAGTCTTTTTGATTCGAGTCTTTTCGACTCGATTCAATTCAATACGATTCTTTTAGATTCGATTCGATTCGATTGTTTTCGTTTCGATTCGACTTTTTTTGATTCGATTCTTTTCGATTCGATTGTTTTCAATTCGATTGATTCGATTCTTTTCAATTCTATGCTATTCAAAGCGATTCTTTTGTATTTGATTCGATTCGATTGTTTTCTTTTTGATTCGGTTCGATTCGTTTCTTTTCGATTCGATTCAATTCTTTTCGATTCGATTCTTTTCGATTCGATTTGATTCTTTTCGATTCGATTCTATTCTTTTCTATTCCATTCGAATCGATTCGTTTTGATTGAATTCGATTCTTTTCGATTCGATTCAATTAGATTCTTTTCGATTGGATTCAATTTGTTTCGATTCGAATCCATTTGATTCTTTTCGATTGGATTCCATTCGATTCTTTTCGATTTGATTCAATTCGATTCTATTCATTTCGATTATTTTCGTTGAGATTAGATTCTTTTCGATTTGATTTTTTTCGGTTCGAGTCGATTCATTTCGCTTATTTTGGTTAGGATCAATTCAATTCGATTCTTTTTGATTTGATTTGATTCTATTCGATTTCTTTCGATTCTATTCTATTGTATTCTTTTCGATTCGATTCCATTCAATCCGATTCTTTTCGATTCGATTCGATTGTTTTAGATTTGATTCCATTCTTTCGATTCTATTTGATATGATTCTTTTCGATTCGATTTGATACGATACTTTTTATTTTGATTCGAATCGATTCTCTTCGGTTCGATTCGTTTTGATTCTTTTCGATTCAATTCTATTCGAATTTTTTCGATTTGATTCGATTCGATTCTTTTAGATTCTACTTGATTTGTTTCTTTTTGATTCGTTTTGATTCGATTCTTTTTGATTCATGTCGATTCGATTCGATTCTTTTGTTTCGATTCGAATCTTTTCAATTCGAATCTTTTCGTTACATGGAATTCGATTCTTTTCGATTTGATTCTTTATGATTTTTTTCAACTGGATTCAATTCGATTCTTTTTTTTATGATAGTCACAGAGAGAGTGAGAGAGGCAGAGACACTGGCAGAGGGAGAAGCAGGCTCCATGCACTGGGAGCCCGATGTGGGATTCGATCCCGGGTCTCCAGGATCGCGCCCTGGGCCAAAGGCAGGCGCTAAACCGCTGCGCCACCCAGGGATCCCTCAATTCGATTCTTTTTGATTCGATTTGATTCTATTCGATTTTTTTCAATTTGATTCGATTAGTTCCTTTTTGATTCAATTCAATTCATTTCTTTTGATTCAATTCGATTCGATTCTTTTGGATTCGATTCGATTCTTTTGGATTCGATTCTTTTGGATTCGAATCGAGTAGATTCTTTTCATTTCGATCGGATTCATTTCAATTCGATTCTTTTCGATTCGAATGTTTTCGAATCAATTCGATACTTTTTGATTCGATTCGATTCTTTTCGTGTCGATTTGATTCTTTTCGATTCGATTCTTTTCTATTTGAATCGATTCGATTCTTTTCATTTCGATTCGATTTGATTCAATTCGATTCTTTTCGATCAATTCAATTTGATTGTTTTCGATTTGATTCGATTCGATTCTTTTCGATTCTATTCAATTCGATTAGTTTCCATTCGATGATGCAATTGGATTCTTTTCGATTCGAGTCGATACGATTCGATTCTTTTTGATTAGATACAATTCGATTCTTTTCGATTCGATTCGATTCTTTTCGATTCGATTCGACTCGATTTCATTCTTTTTGATTCGATTCGACTAGAATTTAATCGACTGATTCAATTTGATTCTTTTCTTTTCGGTTCGATTCTTTTCTATTCGATTTTTTTCTATTCAATTCGAGTCTTTTCAATTCGAATCTTTGCGATTCGATTCGATTTGATATTTTTAATTCGATTCGAGTCTTTTCGATTCGATTCGATTCTTTTCAATTCGATTCTTTTCGATTCGAGTCTTTTTGATTCGATTCATTTCGATTCGATTCGATTCTTTTCAATTCGATTTGATGCTTTTCCATTTGATCTGATTTGTTTCATTTCGATTCTTTTCGATTCAATTCGATTCTTTTCGATTCCATTAAATTGGATTCGATTCTTTTCGATTCGATTAGATTCTTTTCGATTTGATTCCATTCAGTTCGATTCTTTTCGATTCGATTGGATTCTTTTCGATTTGATCCAATTCTTTCGATTCGATTTGATTTGATTCTTTTCGATTCGATTCAATACGATTCTTTTCATTTCGATTCTAATCGATTCTCTTCGATTCAATTCGTTTCGATTCGTTTCGATTCTATTCGAATTTTTTCGATTCTATTCTATTCGATTCATTTTGAATCATTTCGATTTGATTCTGTTCGAGTGGTTTCTATTAGATTCTTTTCGATTTGATTCAATTCGATTCGAGTCTTTTTGATTCGAGTCTTTTCGACTCGATTCAATTCAATACGATTCTTTTAGATTCGATTCGATTCGATTGTTTTCGTTTCGATTCGACTTTTTTTGATTCGATTCTTTTCGATTCGATTGTTTTCAATTCGATTGATTCGATTCTTTTCAATTCTATGCTATTCAAAGCGATTCTTTTGTATTTGATTCGATTCGATTGTTTTCTTTTTGATTCGGTTCGATTCGTTTCTTTTCGATTCGATTCAATTCTTTTCGATTCGATTCTTTTCGATTCGATTTGATTCTTTTCGATTCGATTCTATTCTTTTCTATTCCATTCGAATCGATTCGTTTTGATTGAATTCGATTCTTTTCGATTCGATTCAATTAGATTCTTTTCGATTGGATTCAATTTGTTTCGATTCGAATCCATTTGATTCTTTTCGATTGGATTCCATTCGATTCTTTTCGATTTGATTCAATTCGATTCTATTCATTTCGATTATTTTCGTTGAGATTAGATTCTTTTCGATTTGATTTTTTTCGGTTCGAGTCGATTCATTTCGCTTATTTTGGTTAGGATCAATTCAATTCGATTCTTTTTGATTTGATTTGATTCTATTCGATTTCTTTCGATTCTATTCTATTGTATTCTTTTCGATTCGATTCCATTCAATCCGATTCTTTTCGATTCGATTCGATTGTTTTAGATTTGATTCCATTCTTTCGATTCTATTTGATATGATTCTTTTCGATTCGATTTGATACGATACTTTTTATTTTGATTCGAATCGATTCTCTTCGGTTCGATTCGTTTTGATTCTTTTCGATTCAATTCTATTCGAATTTTTTCGATTTGATTCGATTCGATTCTTTTAGATTCTACTTGATTTGTTTCTTTTTGATTCGTTTTGATTCGATTCTTTTTGATTCATGTCGATTCGATTCGATTCTTTTGTTTCGATTCGAATCTTTTCAATTCGAATCTTTTCGTTACATGGAATTCGATTCTTTTCGATTTGATTCTTTATGATTTTTTTCAACTGGATTCAATTCGATTCTTTTTTTTATGATAGTCACAGAGAGAGTGAGAGAGGCAGAGACACTGGCAGAGGGAGAAGCAGGCTCCATGCACTGGGAGCCCGATGTGGGATTCGATCCCGGGTCTCCAGGATCGCGCCCTGGGCCAAAGGCAGGCGCTAAACCGCTGCGCCACCCAGGGATCCCTCAATTCGATTCTTTTTGATTCGATTTGATTCTATTCGATTTTTTTCAATTTGATTCGATTAGTTCCTTTTTGATTCAATTCAATTCATTTCTTTTGATTCAATTCGATTCGATTCTTTTGGATTCGATTCGATTCTTTTGGATTCGATTCTTTTGGATTCGAATCGAGTAGATTCTTTTCATTTCGATCGGATTCATTTCAATTCGATTCTTTTCGATTCGAATGTTTTCGAATCAATTCGATACTTTTTGATTCGATTCGATTCTTTTCGTGTCGATTTGATTCTTTTCGATTCGATTCTTTTCTATTTGAATCGATTCGATTCTTTTCATTTCGATTCGATTTGATTCAATTCGATTCTTTTCGATCAATTCAATTTGATTGTTTTCGATTTGATTCGATTCGATTCTTTTCGATTCTATTCAATTCGATTAGTTTCCATTCGATGATGCAATTGGATTCTTTTCGATTCGAGTCGATACGATTCGATTCTTTTTGATTAGATACAATTCGATTCTTTTCGATTCGATTCGATTCTTTTCGATTCGATTCGACTCGATTTCATTCTTTTTGATTCGATTCGACTAGAATTTAATCGACTGATTCAATTTGATTCTTTTCTTTTCGGTTCGATTCTTTTCTATTCGATTTTTTTCTATTCAATTCGAGTCTTTTCAATTCGAATCTTTGCGATTCGATTCGATTTGATATTTTTAATTCGATTCGAGTCTTTTCGATTCGATTCGATTCTTTTCAATTCGATTCTTTTCGATTCGAGTCTTTTTGATTCGATTCATTTCGATTCGATTCGATTCTTTTCAATTCGATTTGATGCTTTTCCATTTGATCTGATTTGTTTCATTTCGATTCTTTTCGATTCAATTCGATTCTTTTCGATTCCATTAAATTGGATTCGATTCTTTTCGATTCGATTAGATTCTTTTCGATTTGATTCCATTCAGTTCGATTCTTTTCGATTCGATTGGATTCTTTTCGATTTGATCCAATTCTTTCGATTCGATTTGATTTGATTCTTTTCGATTCGATTCAATACGATTCTTTTCATTTCGATTCTAATCGATTCTCTTCGATTCAATTCGTTTCGATTCGTTTCGATTCTATTCGAATTTTTTCGATTCTATTCTATTCGATTCATTTTGAATCATTTCGATTTGATTCTGTTCGAGTGGTTTCTATTAGATTCTTTTCGATTTGATTCAATTCGATTCGAGTCTTTTTGATTCGAGTCTTTTCGACTCGATTCAATTCAATACGATTCTTTTAGATTCGATTCGATTCGATTGTTTTCGTTTCGATTCGACTTTTTTTGATTCGATTCTTTTCGATTCGATTGTTTTCAATTCGATTGATTCGATTCTTTTCAATTCTATGCTATTCAAAGCGATTCTTTTGTATTTGATTCGATTCGATTGTTTTCTTTTTGATTCGGTTCGATTCGTTTCTTTTCGATTCGATTCAATTCTTTTCGATTCGATTCTTTTCGATTCGATTTGATTCTTTTCGATTCGATTCTATTCTTTTCTATTCCATTCGAATCGATTCGTTTTGATTGAATTCGATTCTTTTCGATTCGATTCAATTAGATTCTTTTCGATTGGATTCAATTTGTTTCGATTCGAATCCATTTGATTCTTTTCGATTGGATTCCATTCGATTCTTTTCGATTTGATTCAATTCGATTCTATTCATTTCGATTATTTTCGTTGAGATTAGATTCTTTTCGATTTGATTTTTTTCGGTTCGAGTCGATTCATTTCGCTTATTTTGGTTAGGATCAATTCAATTCGATTCTTTTTGATTTGATTTGATTCTATTCGATTTCTTTCGATTCTATTCTATTGTATTCTTTTCGATTCGATTCCATTCAATCCGATTCTTTTCGATTCGATTCGATTGTTTTAGATTTGATTCCATTCTTTCGATTCTCTTTGATATGATTCTTTTCGATTCGATTTGATACGATACTTTTTATTTTGATTCGAATCGATTCTCTTCGGTTCGATTCGTTTTGATTCTTTTCGATTCAATTCTATTCGAATTTTTTCGATTTGATTCGATTCGATTCTTTTAGATTCTACTTGATTTGTTTCTTTTTGATTCGTTTTGATTCGATTCTTTTTGATTCATGTCGATTCGATTCGATTCTTTTGTTTCGATTCGAATCTTTTCAATTCGAATCTTTTCGTTACATGGAATTCGATTCTTTTCGATTTGATTCTTTATGATTTTTTTCAACTGGATTCAATTCGATTCTTTTTTTTATGATAGTCACAGAGAGAGTGAGAGAGGCAGAGACACTGGCAGAGGGAGAAGCAGGCTCCATGCACCGGGAGCCCGATGTGGGATTCGATCCCGGGTCTCCAGGATCGCGCCCTGGGCCAAAGGCAGGCGCTAAACCGCTGCGCCACCCAGGGATCCCTCAATTCGATTCTTTTTTATTCGAAGCTATTCGATTCTTTTTGATTCGATTTGATTCTATTCGATTTTTTTCGATTTGATTCGATTAGTTCCTTTTTGATTCAATTCAATTCATTTTTTTTGATTCAATTCGATTCGATTCTTTTGGATTCGATTCGATTCTTTTGGATTCGATTCTTTTGGATTCGAATCGAGTAGATTCTTTTCATTTCGATCGGATTCATTTCAATTCGATTCTTTTCGATTCGAATGTTTTCGAATCAATTCGATACTTTTTGATTCGATTCGATTCTTTTCGTGTCGATTTGATTCTTTTCGATTCGATTCTTTTCTATTTGAATCGATTCGATTCTTTTCATTTCGATTCGATTTGATTCAATTCGATTCTTTTCGATCAATTCAATTTGATTGTTTTCGATTTGATTCGATTCGATTCTTTTCGATTCTATTCAATTCGATTAGTTTCCATTCGATGATGCAATTGGATTCTTTTCGATTCGAGTCGATACGATTCGATTCTTTTTGATTAGATACAATTCGATTCTTTTCGATTCGATTCGATTCTTTTCGATTCGATTCGACTCGATTTCATTCTTTTTGATTCGATTCGACTAGAATTTAATCGACTGATTCAATTTGATTCTTTTCTTTTCGGTTCGATTCTTTTCTATTCGATTTTTTTCTATTCAATTCGAGTCTTTTCAATTCGAATCTTTGCGATTCGATTCGATTTGATATTTTTAATTCGATTCGAGTCTTTTCGATTCGATTCGATTCTTTTCAATTCGATTCTTTTCGATTCGAGTCTTTTTGATTCGATTCATTTCGATTCGATTCGATTCTTTTCAATTCGATTTGATGCTTTTCCATTTGATCTGATTTGTTTCATTTCGATTCTTTTCGATTCAATTCGATTCTTTTCGATTCCATTAAATTGGATTCGATTCTTTTCGATTCGATTAGATTCTTTTCGATTTGATTCCATTCAGTTCGATTCTTTTCGATTCGATTGGATTCTTTTCGATTTGATCCAATTCTTTCGATTCGATTTGATTTGATTCTTTTCGATTCGATTCAATACGATTCTTTTCATTTCGATTCTAATCGATTCTCTTCGATTCAATTCGTTTCGATTCGTTTCGATTCTATTCGAATTTTTTCGATTCTATTCTATTCGATTCATTTTGAATCATTTCGATTTGATTCTGTTCGAGTGGTTTCTATTAGATTCTTTTCGATTTGATTCAATTCGATTCGAGTCTTTTTGATTCGAGTCTTTTCGACTCGATTCAATTCAATACGATTCTTTTAGATTCGATTCGATTCGATTGTTTTCGTTTCGATTCGACTTTTTTTGATTCGATTCTTTTCGATTCGATTGTTTTCAATTCGATTGATTCGATTCTTTTCAATTCTATGCTATTCAAAGCGATTCTTTTGTATTTGATTCGATTCGATTGTTTTCTTTTTGATTCGGTTCGATTCGTTTCTTTTCGATTCGATTCAATTCTTTTCGATTCGATTCTTTTCGATTCGATTTGATTCTTTTCGATTCGATTCTATTCTTTTCTATTCCATTCGAATCGATTCGTTTTGATTGAATTCGATTCTTTTCGATTCGATTCAATTAGATTCTTTTCGATTGGATTCAATTTGTTTCGATTCGAATCCATTTGATTCTTTTCGATTGGATTCCATTCGATTCTTTTCGATTTGATTCAATTCGATTCTATTCATTTCGATTATTTTCGTTGAGATTAGATTCTTTTCGATTTGATTTTTTTCGGTTCGAGTCGATTCATTTCGCTTATTTTGGTTAGGATCAATTCAATTCGATTCTTTTTGATTTGATTTGATTCTATTCGATTTCTTTCGATTCTATTCTATTGTATTCTTTTCGATTCGATTCCATTCAATCCGATTCTTTTCGATTCGATTCGATTGTTTTAGATTTGATTCCATTCTTTCGATTCTCTTTGATATGATTCTTTTCGATTCGATTTGATACGATACTTTTTATTTTGATTCGAATCGATTCTCTTCGGTTCGATTCGTTTTGATTCTTTTCGATTCAATTCTATTCGAATTTTTTCGATTTGATTCGATTCGATTCTTTTAGATTCTACTTGATTTGTTTCTTTTTGATTCGTTTTGATTCGATTCTTTTTGATTCATGTCGATTCGATTCGATTCTTTTGTTTCGATTCGAATCTTTTCAATTCGAATCTTTTCGTTACATGGAATTCGATTCTTTTCGATTTGATTCTTTATGATTTTTTTCAACTGGATTCAATTCGATTCTTTTTTTTATGATAGTCACAGAGAGAGTGAGAGAGGCAGAGACACTGGCAGAGGGAGAAGCAGGCTCCATGCACCGGGAGCCCGATGTGGGATTCGATCCCGGGTCTCCAGGATCGCGCCCTGGGCCAAAGGCAGGCGCTAAACCGCTGCGCCACCCAGGGATCCCTCAATTCGATTCTTTTTTATTCGAAGCTATTCGATTCTTTTTGATTCGATTTGATTCTATTCGATTTTTTTCGATTTGATTCGATTAGTTCCTTTTTGATTCAATTCAATTCATTTTTTTTGATTCAATTCGATTCGATTCTTTTGGATTCGATTCGATTCTTTTGGATTCGATTCTTTTGGATTCGAATCGAGTAGATTCTTTTCATTTCGATCGGATTCATTTCAATTCGATTCTTTTCGATTCGAATGTTTTCGAATCAATTCGATACTTTTTGATTCGATTCGATTCTTTTCGTGTCGATTTGATTCTTTTCGATTCGATTCTTTTCTATTTGAATCGATTCGATTCTTTTCATTTCGATTCGATTTGATTCAATTCGATTCTTTTCGATCAATTCAATTTGATTGTTTTCGATTTGATTCGATTCGATTCTTTTCGATTCTATTCAATTCGATTAGTTTCCATTCGATGATGCAATTGGATTCTTTTCGATTCGAGTCGATACGATTCGATTCTTTTTGATTAGATACAATTCGATTCTTTTCGATTCGATTCGATTCTTTTCGATTCGATTCGACTCGATTTCATTCTTTTTGATTCGATTCGACTAGAATTTAATCGACTGATTCAATTTGATTCTTTTCTTTTCGGTTCGATTCTTTTCTATTCGATTTTTTTCTATTCAATTCGAGTCTTTTCAATTCGAATCTTTGCGATTCGATTCGATTTGATATTTTTAATTCGATTCGAGTCTTTTCGATTCGATTCGATTCTTTTCAATTCGATTCTTTTCGATTCGAGTCTTTTTGATTCGATTCATTTCGATTCGATTCGATTCTTTTCAATTCGATTTGATGCTTTTCCATTTGATCTGATTTGTTTCATTTCGATTCTTTTCGATTCAATTCGATTCTTTTCGATTCCATTAAATTGGATTCGATTCTTTTCGATTCGATTAGATTCTTTTCGATTTGATTCCATTCAGTTCGATTCTTTTCGATTCGATTGGATTCTTTTCGATTTGATCCAATTCTTTCGATTCGATTTGATTTGATTCTTTTCGATTCGATTCAATACGATTCTTTTCATTTCGATTCTAATCGATTCTCTTCGATTCAATTCGTTTCGATTCGTTTCGATTCTATTCGAATTTTTTCGATTCTATTCTATTCGATTCATTTTGAATCATTTCGATTTGATTCTGTTCGAGTGGTTTCTATTAGATTCTTTTCGATTTGATTCAATTCGATTCGAGTCTTTTTGATTCGAGTCTTTTCGACTCGATTCAATTCAATACGATTCTTTTAGATTCGATTCGATTCGATTGTTTTCGTTTCGATTCGACTTTTTTTGATTCGATTCTTTTCGATTCGATTGTTTTCAATTCGATTGATTCGATTCTTTTCAATTCTATGCTATTCAAAGCGATTCTTTTGTATTTGATTCGATTCGATTGTTTTCTTTTTGATTCGGTTCGATTCGTTTCTTTTCGATTCGATTCAATTCTTTTCGATTCGATTCTTTTCGATTCGATTTGATTCTTTTCGATTCGATTCTATTCTTTTCTATTCCATTCGAATCGATTCGTTTTGATTGAATTCGATTCTTTTCGATTCGATTCAATTAGATTCTTTTCGATTGGATTCAATTTGTTTCGATTCGAATCCATTTGATTCTTTTCGATTGGATTCCATTCGATTCTTTTCGATTTGATTCAATTCGATTCTATTCATTTCGATGATTTTCGTTGAGATTAGATTCTTTTCGATTTGATTTTTTTCGGTTCGAGTCGATTCATTTCGCTTATTTTGGTTAGGATCAATTCAATTCGATTCTTTTTGATTTGATTTGATTCTATTCGATTTCTTTCGATTCTATTCTATTGTATTCTTTTCGATTCGATTCCATTCAATCCGATTCTTTTCGATTCGATTCGATTGTTTTAGATTTGATTCCATTCTTTCGATTCTATTTGATATGATTCTTTTCGATTCGATTTGATACGATACTTTTTATTTTGATTCGAATCGATTCTCTTCGGTTCGATTCGTTTTGATTCTTTTCGATTCAATTCTATTCGAATTTTTTCGATTTGATTCGATTCGATTCTTTTAGATTCTACTTGATTTGTTTCTTTTTGATTCGTTTTGATTCGATTCTTTTTGATTCATGTCGATTCGATTCGATTCTTTTGTTTCGATTCGAATCTTTTCAATTCGAATCTTTTCGTTACATGGAATTCGATTCTTTTCGATTTGATTCTTTATGATTTTTTTCAACTGGATTCAATTCGATTCTTTTTTTTATGATAGTCACAGAGAGAGTGAGAGAGGCAGAGACACTGGCAGAGGGAGAAGCAGGCTCCATGCACCGGGAGCCCGATGTGGGATTCGATCCCGGGTCTCCAGGATCGCGCCCTGGGCCAAAGGCAGGCGCTAAACCGCTGCGCCACCCAGGGATCCCTCAATTCGATTCTTTTTGATTCGATTTGATTCTATTCGATTTTTTTCGATTTGATTCGATTAGTTCCTTTTTGATTCAATTCAATTCATTTCTTTTGATTCAATTCGATTCGATTCTTTTGGATTCGATTCGATTCTTTTGGATTCGATTCTTTTGGATTCGAATCGAGTAGATTCTTTTCATTTCGATCGGATTCATTTCAATTCGATTCTTTTCGATTCGAATGTTTTCGAATCAATTCGATACTTTTTGATTCGATTCGATTCTTTTCGTGTCGATTTGATTCTTTTCGATTCGATCCTTTTCTATTTGAATCGATTCGATTCTTTTCATTTCGATTCGATTTGATTCAATTCGATTCTTTTCGATCAATTCAATTTGATTGTTTTCGATTTGATTCGATTCGATTCTTTTCGATTCTATTCAATTCGATTAGTTTCCATTCGATGATGCAATTGGATTCTTTTCGATTCGAGTCGATACGATTCGATTCTTTTTGATTAGATACAATTCGATTCTTTTCGATTCGATTCGATTCTTTTCGATTCGATTCGACTCGATTTCATTCTTTTTGATTCGATTCGACTAGAATTTAATCGACTGATTCAATTTGATTCTTTTCTTTTCGGTTCGATTCTTTTCTATTCGATTTTTTTCTATTCAATTCGAGTCTTTTCAATTCGAATCTTTGCGATTCGATTCGATTTGATATTTTTAATTCGATTCGAGTCTTTTCGATTCGATTCGATTCTTTTCAATTCGATTCTTTTCGATTCGAGTCTTTTTGATTCGATTCATTTCGATTCGATTCGATTCTTTTCAATTCGATTTGATGCTTTTCCATTTGATCTGATTTGTTTCATTTCGATTCTTTTCGATTCAATTCGATTCTTTTCGATTCCATTAAATTGGATTCGATTCTTTTCGATTCGATTAGATTCTTTTCGATTTGATTCCATTCAGTTCGATTCTTTTCGATTCGATTGGATTCTTTTCGATTTGATTCAATTCTTTCGATTCGATTTGATTTGATTCTTTTCGATTCGATTCAATACGATTCTTTTCATTTCGATTCTAATCGATTCTCTTCGATTCAATTCGTTTCGATTCGTTTCGATTCTATTCGAATTTTTTCGATTCTATTCTATTCGATTCATTTTGAATCATTTCGATTTGATTCTGTTCGAGTGGTTTCTATTAGATTCTTTTCGATTTGATTCAATTCGATTCGAGTCTTTTTGATTCGAGTCTTTTCGACTCGATTCAATTCAATACGATTCTTTTAGATTCGATTCGATTCGATTGTTTTCGTTTCGATTCGACTTTTTTTGATTCGATTCTTTTCGATTCGATTGTTTTCAATTTGATTGATTCGATTCTTTTCAATTCTATGCTATTCAAAGCGATTCTTTTGTATTTGATTCGATTCGATTGTTTTCTTTTTGATTCGGTTCGATTCGTTTCTTTTCGATTCGATTCAATTCTTTTCGATTCGATTCTTTTCGATTCGATTTGATTCTTTTCGATTCGATTCTATTCTTTTCTATTCCATTCGAATCGATTCGTTTTGATTGAATTCGATTCTTTTCGATTCGATTCAATTAGATTCTTTTCGATTGGATTCAATTTGTTTCGATTCGAATCCATTTGATTCTTTTCGATTGGATTCCATTCGATTCTTTTCGATTTGATTCAATTCGATTCTATTCATTTCGATTATTTTCGTTGAGATTAGATTCTTTTCGATTTGATTTTTTTCGGTTCGAGTCGATTCATTTCGCTTATTTTGGTTAGGATCAATTCAATTCGATTCTTTTTGATTTGATTTGATTCTATTCGATTTCTTTCGATTCTATTCTATTGTATTCTTTTCGATTCGATTCCATTCAATCCGATTCTTTTCGATTCGATTCGATTGTTTTAGATTTGATTCCATTCTTTCGATTCTCTTTGATATGATTCTTTTCGATTCGATTTGATACGATACTTTTTATTTTGATTCGAATCGATTCTCTTCGGTTCGATTCGTTTTGATTCTTTTCGATTCAATTCTATTCGAATTTTTTCGATTTGATTCGATTCGATTCTTTTAGATTCTACTTGATTTGTTTCTTTTCGATTCGTTTTGATTCGATTCTTTTTGATTCATGTCGATTCGATTCGATTCTTTTGTTTCGATTCGAATCTTTTCAATTCGAATCTTTTCGTTACATGGAATTCGATTCTTTTCGATTTGATTCTTTATGATTTTTTTCAACTGGATTCAATTCGATTCTTTTTTTTATGATAGTCACAGAGAGAGTGAGAGAGGCAGAGACACTGGCAGAGGGAGAAGCAGGCTCCATGCACCGGGAGCCCGATGTGGGATTCGATCCCGGGTCTCCAGGATCGCGCCCTGGGCCAAAGGCAGGCGCTAAACCGCTGCGCCACCCAGGGATCCCTCAATTCGATTCTTTTTTATTCGAAGCTATTCGATTCTTTTTGATTCGATTTGATTCTATTCGATTTTTTTCGATTTGATTCGATTAGTTCCTTTTTGATTCAATTCAATTCATTTCTTTTGATTCAATTCGATTCGATTCTTTTGGATTCGATTCGATTCTTTTGGATTCGATTCTTTTGGATTCGAATCGAGTAGATTCTTTTCATTTCGATCGGATTCATTTCAATTCGATTCTTTTTGATTCGAATGTTTTCGAATCAATTCGATACTTTTTGATTCGATTCGATTCTTTTCGTGTCGATTTGATTCTTTTCGATTCGATTCTTTTCTATTTGAATCGATTCGATTCTTTTCATTTCGATTCGATTTGATTCAATTCGATTCTTTTCGATCAATTCAATTTGATTGTTTTCGATTTGATTCGATTCGATTCTTTTCGATTCTATTCAATTCGATTAGTTTCCATTCGATGATGCAATTGGATTCTTTTCGATTCGAGTCGATACGATTCGATTCTTTTTGATTAGATACAATTCGATTCTTTTCGATTCGATTCGATTCTTTTCGATTCGATTCGACTCGATTTCATTCTTTTTGATTCGATTCGACTAGAATTTAATCGACTGATTCAATTTGATTCTTTTCTTTTCGGTTCGATTCTTTTCTATTCGATTTTTTTCTATTCAATTCGAGTCTTTTCAATTCGAATCTTTGCGATTCGATTCGATTTGATATTTTTAATTCGATTCGAGTCTTTTCGATTCGATTCGATTCTTTTCAATTCGATTCTTTTCGATTCGAGTCTTTTTGATTCGATTCATTTCGATTCGATTCGATTCTTTTCAATTCGATTTGATGCTTTTCCATTTGATCTGATTTGTTTCATTTCGATTCTTTTCGATTCAATTCGATTCTTTTCGATTCCATTAAATTGGATTCGATTCTTTTCGATTCGATTAGATTCTTTTCGATTTGATTCCATTCAGTTCGATTCTTTTCGATTCGATTGGATTCTTTTCGATTTGATCCAATTCTTTCGATTCGATTTGATTTGATTCTTTTCGATTCGATTCAATACGATTCTTTTCATTTCGATTCTAATCGATTCTCTTCGATTCAATTCGTTTCGATTCGTTTCGATTCTATTCGAATTTTTTCGATTCTATTCTATTCGATTCATTTTGAATCATTTCGATTTGATTCTGTTCGAGTGGTTTCTATTAGATTCTTTTCGATTTGATTCAATTCGATTCGAGTCTTTTTGATTCGAGTCTTTTCGACTCGATTCAATTCAATACGATTCTTTTAGATTCGATTCGATTCGATTGTTTTCGTTTCGATTCGACTTTTTTTGATTCGATTCTTTTCGATTCGATTGTTTTCAATTTGATTGATTCGATTCTTTTCAATTCTATGCTATTCAAAGCGATTCTTTTGTATTTGATTCGATTCGATTGTTTTCTTTTTGATTCGGTTCGATTCGTTTCTTTTCGATTCGATTCAATTCTTTTCGATTCGATTCTTTTCGATTCGATTTGATTCTTTTCGATTCGATTCTATTCTTTTCTATTCCATTCGAATCGATTCGTTTTGATTGAATTCGATTCTTTTCGATTCGATTCAATTAGATTCTTTTCGATTGGATTCAATTTGTTTCGATTCGAATCCATTTGATTCTTTTCGATTGGATTCCATTCGATTCTTTTCGATTTGATTCAATTCGATTCTATTCATTTCGATTATTTTCGTTGAGATTAGATTCTTTTCGATTTGATTTTTTTCGGTTCGAGTCGATTCATTTCGCTTATTTTGGTTAGGATCAATTCAATTCGATTCTTTTTGATTTGATTTGATTCTATTCGATTTCTTTCGATTCTATTCTATTGTATTCTTTTCGATTCGATTCCATTCAATCCGATTCTTTTCGATTCGATTCGATTGTTTTAGATTTGATTCCATTCTTTCGATTCTCTTTGATATGATTCTTTTCGATTCGATTTGATACGATACTTTTTATTTTGATTCGAATCGATTCTCTTCGGTTCGATTCGTTTTGATTCTTTTCGATTCAATTCTATTCGAATTTTTTCGATTTGATTCGATTCGATTCTTTTAGATTCTACTTGATTTGTTTCTTTTCGATTCGTTTTGATTCGATTCTTTTTGATTCATGTCGATTCGATTCGATTCTTTTGTTTCGATTCGAATCTTTTCAATTCGAATCTTTTCGTTACATGGAATTCGATTCTTTTCGATTTGATTCTTTATGATTTTTTTCAACTGGATTCAATTCGATTCTTTTTTTTATGATAGTCACAGAGAGAGTGAGAGAGGCAGAGACACTGGCAGAGGGAGAAGCAGGCTCCATGCACCGGGAGCCCGATGTGGGATTCGATCCCGGGTCTCCAGGATCGCGCCCTGGGCCAAAGGCAGGCGCTAAACCGCTGCGCCACCCAGGGATCCCTCAATTCGATTCTTTTTTATTCGAAGCTATTCGATTCTTTTTGATTCGATTTGATTCTATTCGATTTTTTTCGATTTGATTCGATTAGTTCCTTTTTGATTCAATTCAATTCATTTCTTTTGATTCAATTCGATTCGATTCTTTTGGATTCGATTCGATTCTTTTGGATTCGATTCTTTTGGATTCGAATCGAGTAGATTCTTTTCATTTCGATCGGATTCATTTCAATTCGATTCTTTTTGATTCGAATGTTTTCGAATCAATTCGATACTTTTTGATTCGATTCGATTCTTTTCGTGTCGATTTGATTCTTTTCGATTCGATTCTTTTCTATTTGAATCGATTCGATTCTTTTCATTTCGATTCGATTTGATTCAATTCGATTCTTTTCGATCAATTCAATTTGATTGTTTTCGATTTGATTCGATTCGATTCTTTTCGATTCTATTCAATTCGATTAGTTTCCATTCGATGATGCAATTGGATTCTTTTCGATTCGAGTCGATACGATTCGATTCTTTTTGATTAGATACAATTCGATTCTTTTCGATTCGATTCGATTCTTTTCGATTCGATTCGACTCGATTTCATTCTTTTTGATTCGATTCGACTAGAATTTAATCGACTGATTCAATTTGATTCTTTTCTTTTCGGTTCGATTCTTTTCTATTCGATTTTTTTCTATTCAATTCGAGTCTTTTCAATTCGAATCTTTGCGATTCGATTCGATTTGATATTTTTAATTCGATTCGAGTCTTTTCGATTCGATTCGATTCTTTTCAATTCGATTCTTTTCGATTCGAGTCTTTTTGATTCGATTCATTTCGATTCGATTCGATTCTTTTCAATTCGATTTGATGCTTTTCCATTTGATCTGATTTGTTTCATTTCGATTCTTTTCGATTCAATTCGATTCTTTTCGATTCCATTAAATTGGATTCGATTCTTTTCGATTCGATTAGATTCTTTTCGATTTGATTCCATTCAGTTCGATTCTTTTCGATTCGATTGGATTCTTTTCGATTTGATCCAATTCTTTCGATTCGATTTGATTTGATTCTTTTCGATTCGATTCAATACGATTCTTTTCATTTCGATTCTAATCGATTCTCTTCGATTCAATTCGTTTCGATTCGTTTCGATTCTATTCGAATTTTTTCGATTCTATTCTATTCGATTCATTTTGAATCATTTCGATTTGATTCTGTTCGAGTGGTTTCTATTAGATTCTTTTCGATTTGATTCAATTCGATTCGAGTCTTTTTGATTCGAGTCTTTTCGACTCGATTCAATTCAATACGATTCTTTTAGATTCGATTCGATTCGATTGTTTTCGTTTCGATTCGACTTTTTTTGATTCGATTCTTTTCGATTCGATTGTTTTCAATTCGATTGATTCGATTCTTTTCAATTCTATGCTATTCAAAGCGATTCTTTTGTATTTGATTCGATTCGATTGTTTTCTTTTTGATTCGGTTCGATTCGTTTCTTTTCGATTCGATTCAATTCTTTTCGATTCGATTCTTTTCGATTCGATTTGATTCTTTTCGATTCGATTCTATTCTTTTCTATTCCATTCGAATCGATTCGTTTTGATTGAATTCGATTCTTTTCGATTCGATTCAATTAGATTCTTTTCGATTGGATTCAATTTGTTTCGATTCGAATCCATTTGATTCTTTTCGATTGGATTCCATTCGATTCTTTTCGATTTGATTCAATTCGATTCTATTCATTTCGATGATTTTCGTTGAGATTAGATTCTTTTCGATTTGATTTTTTTCGGTTCGAGTCGATTCATTTCGCTTATTTTGGTTAGGATCAATTCAATTCGATTCTTTTTGATTTGATTTGATTCTATTCGATTTCTTTCGATTCTATTCTATTGTATTCTTTTCGATTCGATTCCATTCAATCCGATTCTTTTCGATTCGATTCGATTGTTTTAGATTTGATTCCATTCTTTCGATTCTATTTGATATGATTCTTTTCGATTCGATTTGATACGATACTTTTTATTTTGATTCGAATCGATTCTCTTCGGTTCGATTCGTTTTGATTCTTTTCGATTCAATTCTATTCGAATTTTTTCGATTTGATTCGATTCGATTCTTTTAGATTCTACTTGATTTGTTTCTTTTTGATTCGTTTTGATTCGATTCTTTTTGATTCATGTCGATTCGATTCGATTCTTTTGTTTCGATTCGAATCTTTTCAATTCGAATCTTTTCGTTACATGGAATTCGATTCTTTTCGATTTGATTCTTTATGATTTTTTTCAACTGGATTCAATTCGATTCTTTTTTTTATGATAGTCACAGAGAGAGTGAGAGAGGCAGAGACACTGGCAGAGGGAGAAGCAGGCTCCATGCACCGGGAGCCCGATGTGGGATTCGATCCCGGGTCTCCAGGATCGCGCCCTGGGCCAAAGGCAGGCGCTAAACCGCTGCGCCACCCAGGGATCCCTCAATTCGATTCTTTTTGATTCGATTTGATTCTATTCGATTTTTTTCGATTTGATTCGATTAGTTCCTTTTTGATTCAATTCAATTCATTTCTTTTGATTCAATTCGATTCGATTCTTTTGGATTCGATTCGATTCTTTTGGATTCGATTCTTTTGGATTCGAATCGAGTAGATTCTTTTCATTTCGATCGGATTCATTTCAATTCGATTCTTTTCGATTCGAATGTTTTCGAATCAATTCGATACTTTTTGATTCGATTCGATTCTTTTCGTGTCGATTTGATTCTTTTCGATTCGATTCTTTTCTATTTGAATCGATTCGATTCTTTTCATTTCGATTCGATTTGATTCAATTCGATTCTTTTCGATCAATTCAATTTGATTGTTTTCGATTTGATTCGATTCGATTCTTTTCGATTCTATTCAATTCGATTAGTTTCCATTCGATGATGCAATTGGATTCTTTTCGATTCGAGTCGATACGATTCGATTCTTTTTGATTAGATACAATTCGATTCTTTTCGATTCGATTCGATTCTTTTCGATTCGATTCGACTCGATTTCATTCTTTTTGATTCGATTCGACTAGAATTTAATCGACTGATTCAATTTGATTCTTTTCTTTTCGGTTCGATTCTTTTCTATTCGATTTTTTTCTATTCAATTCGAGTCTTTTCAATTCGAATCTTTGCGATTCGATTCGATTTGATAGTTTTAATTCGATTCGAGTCTTTTCGATTCGATTCGATTCTTTTCAATTCGATTCTTTTCGATTCGAGTCTTTTTGATTCGATTCATTTCGATTCGATTCGATTCTTTTCAATTCGATTTGATGCTTTTCCATTTGATCTGATTTGTTTCATTTCGATTCTTTTCGATTCAATTCGATTCTTTTCGATTCCATTAAATTGGATTCGATTCTTTTCGATTCGATTAGATTCTTTTCGATTTGATTCCATTCAGTTCGATTCTTTTCGATTCGATTGGATTCTTTTCGATTTGATCCAATTCTTTCGATTCGATTTGATTTGATTCTTTTCGATTCGATTCAATACGATTCTTTTCATTTCGATTCTAATCGATTCTCTTCGATTCAATTCGTTTCGATTCGTTTCGATTCTATTCGAATTTTTTCGATTCTATTCTATTCGATTCATTTTGAATCATTTCGATTTGATTCTGTTCGAGTGGTTTCTATTAGATTCTTTTCGATTTGATTCAATTCGATTCGAGTCTTTTTGATTCGAGTCTTTTCGACTCGATTCAATTCAATACGATTCTTTTAGATTCGATTCGATTCGATTGTTTTCGTTTCGATTCGACTTTTTTTGATTCGATTCTTTTCGATTCGATTGTTTTCAATTTGATTGATTCGATTCTTTTCAATTCTATGCTATTCAAAGCGATTCTTTTGTATTTGATTCGATTCGATTGTTTTCTTTTTGATTCGGTTCGATTCGTTTCTTTTCGATTCGATTCAATTCTTTTCGATTCGATTCTTTTCGATTCGATTTGATTCTTTTCGATTCGATTCTATTCTTTTCTATTCCATTCGAATCGATTCGTTTTGATTGAATTCGATTCTTTTCGATTCGATTCAATTAGATTCTTTTCGATTGGATTCAATTTGTTTCGATTCGAATCCATTTGATTCTTTTCGATTGGATTCCATTCGATTCTTTTCGATTTGATTCAATTCGATTCTATTCATTTCGATTATTTTCGTTGAGATTAGATTCTTTTCGATTTGATTTTTTTCGGTTCGAGTCGATTCATTTCGCTTATTTTGGTTAGGATCAATTCAATTCGATTCTTTTTGATTTGATTTGATTCTATTCGATTTCTTTCGATTCTATTCTATTGTATTCTTTTCGATTCGATTCCATTCAATCCGATTCTTTTCGATTCGATTCGATTGTTTTAGATTTGATTCCATTCTTTCGATTCTCTTTGATATGATTCTTTTCGATTCGATTTGATACGATACTTTTTATTTTGATTCGAATCGATTCTCTTCGGTTCGATTCGTTTTGATTCTTTTCGATTCAATTCTATTCGAATTTTTTCGATTTGATTCGATTCGATTCTTTTAGATTCTACTTGATTTGTTTCTTTTTGATTCGTTTTGATTCGATTCTTTTTGATTCATGTCGATTCGATTCGATTCTTTTGTTTCGATTCGAATCTTTTCAATTCGAATCTTTTCGTTACATGGAATTCGATTCTTTTCGATTTGATTCTTTATGATTTTTTTCAACTGGATTCAATTCGATTCTTTTTTTTATGATAGTCACAGAGAGAGTGAGAGAGGCAGAGACACTGGCAGAGGGAGAAGCAGGCTCCATGCACCGGGAGCCCGATGTGGGATTCGATCCCGGGTCTCCAGGATCGCGCCCTGGGCCAAAGGCAGGCGCTAAACCGCTGCGCCACCCAGGGATCCCTCAATTCGATTCTTTTTGATTCGATTTGATTCTATTCGATTTTTTTCGATTTGATTCGATTAGTTCCTTTTTGATTCAATTCAATTCATTTCTTTTGATTCAATTCGATTCGATTCTTTTGGATTCGATTCGATTCTTTTGGATTCGATTCTTTTGGATTCGAATCGAGTAGATTCTTTTCATTTCGATCGGATTCATTTCAATTCGATTCTTTTCGATTCGAATGTTTTCGAATCAATTCGATACTTTTTGATTCGATTCGATTCTTTTCGTGTCGATTTGATTCTTTTCGATTCGATTCTTTTCTATTTGAATCGATTCGATTCTTTTCATTTCGATTCGATTTGATTCAATTCGATTCTTTTCGATCAATTCAATTTGATTGTTTTCGATTTGATTCGATTCGATTCTTTTCGATTCTATTCAATTCGATTAGTTTCCATTCGATGATGCAATTGGATTCTTTTCGATTCGAGTCGATACGATTCGATTCTTTTTGATTAGATACAATTCGATTCTTTTCGATTCGATTCGATTCTTTTCGATTCGATTCGACTCGATTTCATTCTTTTTGATTCGATTCGACTAGAATTTAATCGACTGATTCAATTTGATTCTTTTCTTTTCGGTTCGATTCTTTTCTATTCGATTTTTTTCTATTCAATTCGAGTCTTTTCAATTCGAATCTTTGCGATTCGATTCGATTTGATAGTTTTAATTCGATTCGAGTCTTTTCGATTCGATTCGATTCTTTTCAATTCGATTCTTTTCGATTCGAGTCTTTTTGATTCGATTCATTTCGATTCGATTCGATTCTTTTCAATTCGATTTGATGCTTTTCCATTTGATCTGATTTGTTTCATTTCGATTCTTTTCGATTCGATTGGATTCTTTTCGATTTGATTCAATTCTTTCGATTCGATTTGATTTGATTCTTTTCGATTCGATTCAATACGATTCTTTTCATTTCGATTCTAATCGATTCTCTTCGATTCAATTCGTTTCGATTCGTTTCGATTCTATTCGAATTTTTTCGATTCTATTCTATTCGATTCATTTTGAATCATTTCGATTTGATTCTGTTCGAGTGGTTTCTATTAGATTCTTTTCGATTTGATTCAATTCGATTCGAGTCTTTTTGATTCGAGTCTTTTCGACTCGATTCAATTCAATACGATTCTTTTAGATTCGATTCGATTCGATTGTTTTCGTTTCGATTCGACTTTTTTTGATTCGATTCTTTTCGATTCGATTGTTTTCAATTCGATTGATTCGATTCTTTTCAATTCTATGCTATTCAAAGCGATTCTTTTGTATTTGATTCGATTCGATTGTTTTCTTTTTGATTCGGTTCGATTTGTTTCTTTTCGATTCGATTCAATTCTTTTCGATTCGATTCTTTTCGATTCGATTTGATTCTTTTCGATTCGATTCTATTCTTTTCTATTCCATTCGAATCGATTCGTTTTGATTGAATTCGATTCTTTTCGATTCGATTCAATTAGATTCTTTTCGATTGGATTCAATTTGTTTCGATTCGAATCCATTTGATTCTTTTCGATTGGATTCCATTCGATTCTTTTCGATTTGATTCAATTCGATTCTATTCATTTCGATTATTTTCGTTGAGATTAGATTCTTTTCGATTTGATTTTTTTCGGTTCGAGTCGATTCATTTCGCTTATTTTGGTTAGGATCAATTCAATTTGATTCTTTTTGATTTGATTTGATTCTATTCGATTTCTTTCGATTCTATTCTATTGTATTCTTTTCGATTCGATTCCATTCAATCCGATTCTTTTCGATTCGATTCGATTGTTTTAGATTTGATTCCATTCTTTCGATTCTCTTTGATATGATTCTTTTCGATTCGATTTGATACGATACTTTTTATTTTGATTCGAATCGATTCTCTTCGGTTCGATTCGTTTTGATTCTTTTCGATTCAATTCTATTCGAATTTTTTCGATTTGATTCGATTCGATTCTTTTAGATTCTACTTGATTTGTTTCTTTTCGATTCGTTTTGATTCGATTCTTTTTGATTCATGTCGATTCGATTCGATTCTTTTGTTTCGATTCGAATCTTTTCAATTCGAATCTTTTCGTTACATGGAATTCGATTCTTTTCGATTTGATTCTTTATGATTTTTTTCAACTGGATTCAATTCGATTCTTTTTTTTATGATAGTCACAGAGAGAGTGAGAGAGGCCGAGACACAGGCAGAGGGAGAAGCAGGCTCCATGCACCGGGAGCCCGATGTGGGATTCGATCCCGGGTCTCCAGGATCGCGCCCTGGGCCAAAGGCAGGCGCTAAACCGCTGCGCCACCCAGGGATCCCTCAATTCGATTCTTTTTTATTCGAAGCTATTCGATTCTTTTTGATTCGATTTGATTCTATTCGATTTTTTTCGATTTGATTCGATTAGTTCCTTTTTGATTCAAATCAATTCATTTCTTTTGATTCAATTCGATTCGATTCTTTTGGATTCGATTCGATTCTTTTGGATTCGATTCTTTTGGATTCGAATCGAGTAGATTCTTTTCATTTCGATCGGATTCATTTCAATTCGATTCTTTTTGATTCGAATGTTTTCGAATCAATTCGATACTTTTTGATTCGATTCGATTCTTTTCGTGTCGATTTGATTCTTTTCGATTCGATTCTTTTCTATTTGAATCGATTCGATTCTTTTCATTTCGATTCGATTTGATTCAATTCGATTCTTTTCGATCAATTCAATTTGATTGTTTTCGATTTGATTCGATTCGATTCTTTTCGATTCTATTCAATTCGATTAGTTTCCATTCGATGATGCAATTGGATTCTTTTCGATTCGAGTCGATACGATTCGATTCTTTTTGATTAGATACAATTCGATTCTTTTCGATTCGATTCGATTCTTTTCGATTCGATTCGACTCGATTTCATTCTTTTTGATTCGATTCGACTAGAATTTAATCGACTGATTCAATTTGATTCTTTTCTTTTCGGTTCGATTCTTTTCTATTCGATTTTTTTCTATTCAATTCGAGTCTTTTCAATTCGAATCTTTGCGATTCGATTCGATTTGATAGTTTTAATTCGATTCGAGTCTTTTCGATTCGATTCGATTCTTTTCAATTCGATTCTTTTCGATTCGAGTCTTTTTGATTCGATTCATTTCGATTCGATTCGATTCTTTTCAATTCGATTTGATGCTTTTCCATTTGATCTGATTTGTTTCATTTCGATTCTTTTCGATTCAATTCGATTCTTTTCGATTCCATTAAATTTGATTCGATTCTTTTCGATTCGATTAGATTCTTTTCGATTTGATTCCATTCAGTTCGATTCTTTTCGATTCGATTGGATTCTTTTCGATTTGATTCAATTCTTTCGATTCGATTTGATTTGATTCTTTTCGATTCGATTCAATACGATTCTTTTCATTTCGATTCTAATCGATTCTCTTCGATTCAATTCGTTTCGATTCGTTTCGATTCTATTCGAATTTTTTCGATTCTATTCTATTCGATTCATTTTGAATCATTTCGATTTGATTCTGTTCGAGTGGTTTCTATTAGATTCTTTTCGATTTGATTCAATTCGATTCGAGTCTTTTTGATTCGAGTCTTTTCGACTCGATTCAATTCAATACGATTCTTTTAGATTCGATTCGATTCGATTGTTTTCGTTTCGATTCGACTTTTTTTGATTCGATTCTTTTCGATTCGATTGTTTTCAATTCGATTGATTCGATTCTTTTCAATTCTATGCTATTCAAAGCGATTCTTTTGTATTTGATTCGATTCGATTGTTTTCTTTTTGATTCGGTTCGATTCGTTTCTTTTCGATTCGATTCAATTCTTTTCGATTCGATTCTTTTCGATTCGATTTGATTCTTTTCGATTCGATTCTATTCTTTTCTATTCCATTCGAATCGATTCGTTTTGATTGAATTCGATTCTTTTCGATTCGATTCAATTAGATTCTTTTCGATTGGATTCAATTTGTTTCGATTCGAATCCATTTGATTCTTTTCGATTGGATTCCATTCGATTCTTTTCGATTTGATTCAATTCGATTCTATTCATTTCGATTATTTTCGTTGAGATTAGATTCTTTTCGATTTGATTTTTTTCGGTTCGAGTCGATTCATTTCGCTTATTTTGGTTAGGATCAATTCAATTCGATTCTTTTTGATTTGATTTGATTCTATTCGATTTCTTTCGATTCTATTCTATTGTATTCTTTTCGATTCGATTCCATTCAATCCGATTCTTTTCGATTCGATTGTTTTAGATTTGATTCCATTCTTTCGATTCTCTTTGATATGATTCCTTTCGATTCGATTTGATACGATACTTTTTATTTTGATTCGAATCGATTCTCTTCGGTTCGATTCGTTTTGATTCTTTTCGATTCAATTCTATTCGAATTTTTTCGATTTGATTCGATTCGATTCTTTTAGATTCTACTTGATTTGTTTCTTTTCGATTCGTTTTGATTCGATTCTTTTTGATTCATGTCGATTCGATTCGATTCTTTTGTTTCGATTCGAATCTTTTCAATTCGAATCTTTTCGTTACATGGAATTCGATTCTTTTCGATTTGATTCTTTATGATTTTTTTCAACTGGATTCAATTCGATTCTTTTTTTTATGATAGTCACAGAGAGAGTGAGAGAGGCAGAGACACTGGCAGAGGGAGAAGCAGGCTCCATGCACCGGGAGCCCGATGTGGGATTCGATCCCGGGTCTCCAGGATCGCGCCCTGGGCCAAAGGCAGGCGCTAAACCGCTGCGCCACCCAGGGTTCCCTCAATTCGATTCTTTTTTATTCGAAGCTATTCGATTCTTTTTGATTCGATTTGATTCTATTCGATTTTTTTCGATTTGATTCGATTAGTTCCTTTTTGATTCAATTCAATTCATTTTTTTTGATTCAATTCGATTCGATTCTTTTGGATTCGATTCGATTCTTTTGGATTCGATTCTTTTGGATTCGAATCGAGTAGATTCTTTTCATTTCGATCGGATTCATTTCAATTCGATTCTTTTCGATTCGAATGTTTTCGAATCAATTCGATACTTTTTGATTCGATTCGATTCTTTTCGTGTCGATTTGATTCTTTTCGATTCGATTCTTTTCTATTTGAATCGATTCGATTCTTTTCATTTCGATTCGATTTGATTCAATTCGATTCTTTTCGATCAATTCAATTTGATTGTTTTCGATTTGATTCGATTCGATTCTTTTCGATTCTATTCAATTCGATTAGTTTCCATTCGATGATGCAATTGGATTCTTTTCGATTCGAGTCGATACGATTCGATTCTTTTTGATTAGATACAATTCGATTCTTTTCGATTCGATTCGATTCTTTTCGATTCGATTCGACTCGATTTCATTCTTTTTGATTCGATTCGACTAGAATTTAATCGACTGATTCAATTTGATTCTTTTCTTTTCGGTTCGATTCTTTTCTATTCGATTTTTTTCTATTCAATTCGAGTCTTTTCAATTCGAATCTTTGCGATTCGATTCGATTTGATATTTTTAATTCGATTCGAGTCTTTTCGATTCGATTCGATTCTTTTCAATTCGATTCTTTTCGATTCGAGTCTTTTTGATTCGATTCATTTCGATTCGATTCGATTCTTTTCAATTCGATTTGATGCTTTTCCATTTGATCTGATTTGTTTCATTTCGATTCTTTTCGATTCAATTCGATTCTTTTCGATTCCATTAAATTGGATTCGATTCTTTTCGATTCGATTAGATTCTTTTCGATTTGATTCCATTCAGTTCGATTCTTTTCGATTCGATTGGATTCTTTTCGATTTGATTCAATTCTTTCGATTCGATTTGATTTGATTCTTTTCGATTCGATTCAATACGATTCTTTTCATTTCGATTCTAATCGATTCTCTTCGATTCAATTCGTTTCGATTCGTTTCGATTCTATTCGAATTTTTTCGATTCTATTCTATTCGATTCATTTTGAATCATTTCGATTTGATTCTGTTCGAGTGGTTTCTATTAGATTCTTTTCGATTTGATTCAATTCGATTCGAGTCTTTTTGATTCGAGTCTTTTCGACTCGATTCAATTCAATACGATTCTTTTAGATTCGATTCGATTCGATTGTTTTCGTTTCGATTCGACTTTTTTTGATTCGATTCTTTTCGATTCGATTGTTTTCAATTTGATTGATTCGATTCTTTTCAATTCTATGCTATTCAAAGCGATTCTTTTGTATTTGATTCGATTCGATTGTTTTCTTTTTGATTCGGTTCGATTCGTTTCTTTTCGATTCGATTCAATTCTTTTCGATTCGATTCTTTTCGATTCGATTTGATTCTTTTCGATTCGATTCTATTCTTTTCTATTCCATTCGAATCGATTCGTTTTGATTGAATTCGATTCTTTTCGATTCGATTCAATTAGATTCTTTTCGATTGGATTCAATTTGTTTCGATTCGAATCCATTTGATTCTTTTCGATTGGATTCCATTCGATTCTTTTCGATTTGATTCAATTCGATTCTATTCATTTCGATTATTTTCGTTGAGATTAGATTCTTTTCGATTTGATTTTTTTCGGTTCGAGTCGATTCATTTCGCTTATTTTGGTTAGGATCAATTCAATTCGATTCTTTTTGATTTGATTTGATTCTATTCGATTTCTTTCGATTCTATTCTATTGTATTCTTTTCGATTCGATTCCATTCAATCCGATTCTTTTCGATTCGATTCGATTGTTTTAGATTTGATTCCATTCTTTCGATTCTCTTTGATATGATTCTTTTCGATTCGATTTGATACGATACTTTTTATTTTGATTCGAATCGATTCTCTTCGGTTCGATTCGTTTTGATTCTTTTCGATTCAATTCTATTCGAATTTTTTCGATTTGATTCGATTCGATTCTTTTAGATTCTACTTGATTTGTTTCTTTTCGATTCGTTTTGATTCGATTCTTTTTGATTCATGTCGATTCGATTCGATTCTTTTGTTTCGATTCGAATCTTTTCAATTCGAATCTTTTCGTTACATGGAATTCGATTCTTTTCGATTTGATTCTTTATGATTTTTTTCAACTGGATTCAATTCGATTCTTTTTTTTATGATAGTCACAGAGAGAGTGAGAGAGGCAGAGACACTGGCAGAGGGAGAAGCAGGCTCCATGCACCGGGAGCCCGATGTGGGATTCGATCCCGGGTCTCCAGGATCGCGCCCTGGGCCAAAAGCAGGCGCTAAACCGCTGCGCCACCCAGGGATCCCTCAATTCGATTCTTTTTTATTCGAAGCTATTCGATTCTTTTTGATTCGATTTGATTCTATTCGATTTTTTTCGATTTGATTCGATTAGTTCCTTTTTGATTCAATTCAATTCATTTCTTTTGATTCAATTCGATTCGATTCTTTTGGATTCGATTCGATTCTTTTGGATTCGATTCTTTTGGATTCGAATCGAGTAGATTCTTTTCATTTCGATCGGATTCATTTCAATTCGATTCTTTTCGATTCGAATGTTTTCGAATCAATTCGATACTTTTTGATTCGATTCGATTCTTTTCGTGTCGATTTGATTCTTTTCGATTCGATTCTTTTCTATTTGAATCGATTCGATTCTTTTCATTTCGATTCGATTTGATTCAATTCGATTCTTTTCGATCAATTCAATTTGATTGTTTTCGATTTGATTCGATTCGATTCTTTTCGATTCTATTCAATTCGATTAGTTTCCATTCGATGATGCAATTGGATTCTTTTCGATTCGAGTCGATACGATTCGATTCTTTTTGATTAGATACAATTCGATTCTTTTCGATTCGATTCGATTCTTTTCGATTCGATTCGACTCGATTTCATTCTTTTTGATTCGATTCGACTAGAATTTAATCGACTGATTCAATTTGATTCTTTTCTTTTCGGTTCGATTCTTTTCTATTCGATTTTTTTCTATTCAATTCGAGTCTTTTCAATTCGAATCTTTGCGATTCGATTCGATTTGATATTTTTAATTCGATTCGAGTCTTTTCGATTCGATTCGATTCTTTTCAATTCGATTCTTTTCGATTCGAGTCTTTTTGATTCGATTCATTTCGATTCGATTCGATTCTTTTCAATTCGATTTGATGCTTTTCCATTTGATCTGATTTGTTTCATTTCGATTCTTTTCGATTCAATTCGATTCTTTTCGATTCCATTAAATTGGATTCGATTCTTTTCGATTCGATTAGATTCTTTTCGATTTGATTCCATTCAGTTCGATTCTTTTCGATTCGATTGGATTCTTTTCGATTTGATCCAATTCTTTCGATTCGATTTGATTTGATTCTTTTCGATTCGATTCAATACGATTCTTTTCATTTCGATTCTAATCGATTCTCTTCGATTCAATTCGTTTCGATTCGTTTCGATTCTATTCGAATTTTTTCGATTCTATTCTATTCGATTCATTTTGAATCATTTCGATTTGATTCTGTTCGAGTGGTTTCTATTAGATTCTTTTCGATTTGATTCAATTCGATTCGAGTCTTTTTGATTCGAGTCTTTTCGACTCGATTCAATTCAATACGATTCTTTTAGATTCGATTCGATTCGATTGTTTTCGTTTCGATTCGACTTTTTTTGATTCGATTCTTTTCGATTCGATTGTTTTCAATTCGATTGATTCGATTCTTTTCAATTCTATGCTATTCAAAGCGATTCTTTTGTATTTGATTCGATTCGATTGTTTTCTTTTTGATTCGGTTCGATTCGTTTCTTTTCGATTCGATTCAATTCTTTTCGATTCGATTCTTTTCGATTCGATTTGATTCTTTTCGATTCGATTCTATTCTTTTCTATTCCATTCGAATCGATTCGTTTTGATTGAATTCGATTCTTTTCGATTCGATTCAATTAGATTCTTTTCGATTGGATTCAATTTGTTTCGATTCGAATCCATTTGATTCTTTTCGATTGGATTCCATTCGATTCTTTTCGATTTGATTCAATTCGATTCTATTCATTTCGATTATTTTCGTTGAGATTAGATTCTTTTCGATTTGATTTTTTTCGGTTCGAGTCGATTCATTTCGCTTATTTTGGTTAGGATCAATTCAATTCGATTCTTTTTGATTTGATTTGATTCTATTCGATTTCTTTCGATTCTATTCTATTGTATTCTTTTCGATTCGATTCCATTCAATCCGATTCTTTTCGATTCGATTCGATTGTTTTAGATTTGATTCCATTCTTTCGATTCTATTTGATATGATTCTTTTCGATTCGATTTGATACGATACTTTTTATTTTGATTCGAATCGATTCTCTTCGGTTCGATTCGTTTTGATTCTTTTCGATTCAATTCTATTCGAATTTTTTCGATTTGATTCGATTCGATTCTTTTAGATTCTACTTGATTTGTTTCTTTTTGATTCGTTTTGATTCGATTCTTTTTGATTCATGTCGATTCGATTCGATTCTTTTGTTTCGATTCGAATCTTTTCAATTCGAATCTTTTCGTTACATGGAATTCGATTCTTTTCGATTTGATTCTTTATGATTTTTTTCAACTGGATTCAATTCGATTCTTTTTTTTATGATAGTCACAGAGAGAGTGAGAGAGGCAGAGACACTGGCAGAGGGAGAAGCAGGCTCCATGCACTGGGAGCCCGATGTGGGATTCGATCCCGGGTCTCCAGGATCGCGCCCTGGGCCAAAGGCAGGCGCTAAACCGCTGCGCCACCCAGGGATCCCTCAATTCGATTCTTTTTGATTCGATTTGATTCTATTCGATTTTTTTCAATTTGATTCGATTAGTTCCTTTTTGATTCAATTCAATTCATTTCTTTTGATTCAATTCGATTCGATTCTTTTGGATTCGATTCGATTCTTTTGGATTCGATTCTTTTGGATTCGAATCGAGTAGATTCTTTTCATTTCGATCGGATTCATTTCAATTCGATTCTTTTCGATTCGAATGTTTTCGAATCAATTCGATACTTTTTGATTCGATTCGATTCTTTTCGTGTCGATTTGATTCTTTTCGATTCGATTCTTTTCTATTTGAATCGATTCGATTCTTTTCATTTCGATTCGATTTGATTCAATTCGATTCTTTTCGATCAATTCAATTTGATTGTTTTCGATTTGATTCGATTCGATTCTTTTCGATTCTATTCAATTCGATTAGTTTCCATTCGATGATGCAATTGGATTCTTTTCGATTCGAGTCGATACGATTCGATTCTTTTTGATTAGATACAATTCGATTCTTTTCGATTCGATTCGATTCTTTTCGATTCGATTCGACTCGATTTCATTCTTTTTGATTCGATTCGACTAGAATTTAATCGACTGATTCAATTTGATTCTTTTCTTTTCGGTTCGATTCTTTTCTATTCGATTTTTTTCTATTCAATTCGAGTCTTTTCAATTCGAATCTTTGCGATTCGATTCGATTTGATATTTTTAATTCGATTCGAGTCTTTTCGATTCGATTCGATTCTTTTCAATTCGATTCTTTTCGATTCGAGTCTTTTTGATTCGATTCATTTCGATTCGATTCGATTCTTTTCAATTCGATTTGATGCTTTTCCATTTGATCTGATTTGTTTCATTTCGATTCTTTTCGATTCAATTCGATTCTTTTCGATTCCATTAAATTGGATTCGATTCTTTTCGATTCGATTAGATTCTTTTCGATTTGATTCCATTCAGTTCGATTCTTTTCGATTCGATTGGATTCTTTTCGATTTGATCCAATTCTTTCGATTCGATTTGATTTGATTCTTTTCGATTCGATTCAATACGATTCTTTTCATTTCGATTCTAATCGATTCTCTTCGATTCAATTCGTTTCGATTCGTTTCGATTCTATTCGAATTTTTTCGATTCTATTCTATTCGATTCATTTTGAATCATTTCGATTTGATTCTGTTCGAGTGGTTTCTATTAGATTCTTTTCGATTTGATTCAATTCGATTCGAGTCTTTTTGATTCGAGTCTTTTCGACTCGATTCAATTCAATACGATTCTTTTAGATTCGATTCGATTCGATTGTTTTCGTTTCGATTCGACTTTTTTTGATTCGATTCTTTTCGATTCGATTGTTTTCAATTCGATTGATTCGATTCTTTTCAATTCTATGCTATTCAAAGCGATTCTTTTGTATTTGATTCGATTCGATTGTTTTCTTTTTGATTCGGTTCGATTCGTTTCTTTTCGATTCGATTCAATTCTTTTCGATTCGATTCTTTTCGATTCGATTTGATTCTTTTCGATTCGATTCTATTCTTTTCTATTCCATTCGAATCGATTCGTTTTGATTGAATTCGATTCTTTTCGATTCGATTCAATTAGATTCTTTTCGATTGGATTCAATTTGTTTCGATTCGAATCCATTTGATTCTTTTCGATTGGATTCCATTCGATTCTTTTCGATTTGATTCAATTCGATTCTATTCATTTCGATTATTTTCGTTGAGATTAGATTCTTTTCGATTTGATTTTTTTCGGTTCGAGTCGATTCATTTCGCTTATTTTGGTTAGGATCAATTCAATTCGATTCTTTTTGATTTGATTTGATTCTATTCGATTTCTTTCGATTCTATTCTATTGTATTCTTTTCGATTCGATTCCATTCAATCCGATTCTTTTCGATTCGATTCGATTGTTTTAGATTTGATTCCATTCTTTCGATTCTATTTGATATGATTCTTTTCGATTCGATTTGATACGATACTTTTTATTTTGATTCGAATCGATTCTCTTCGGTTCGATTCGTTTTGATTCTTTTCGATTCAATTCTATTCGAATTTTTTCGATTTGATTCGATTCGATTCTTTTAGATTCTACTTGATTTGTTTCTTTTTGATTCGTTTTGATTCGATTCTTTTTGATTCATGTCGATTCGATTCGATTCTTTTGTTTCGATTCGAATCTTTTCAATTCGAATCTTTTCGTTACATGGAATTCGATTCTTTTCGATTTGATTCTTTATGATTTTTTTCAACTGGATTCAATTCGATTCTTTTTTTTATGATAGTCACAGAGAGAGTGAGAGAGGCAGAGACACTGGCAGAGGGAGAAGCAGGCTCCATGCACTGGGAGCCCGATGTGGGATTCGATCCCGGGTCTCCAGGATCGCGCCCTGGGCCAAAGGCAGGCGCTAAACCGCTGCGCCACCCAGGGATCCCTCAATTCGATTCTTTTTGATTCGATTTGATTCTATTCGATTTTTTTCAATTTGATTCGATTAGTTCCTTTTTGATTCAATTCAATTCATTTCTTTTGATTCAATTCGATTCGATTCTTTTGGATTCGATTCGATTCTTTTGGATTCGATTCTTTTGGATTCGAATCGAGTAGATTCTTTTCATTTCGATCGGATTCATTTCAATTCGATTCTTTTCGATTCGAATGTTTTCGAATCAATTCGATACTTTTTGATTCGATTCGATTCTTTTCGTGTCGATTTGATTCTTTTCGATTCGATTCTTTTCTATTTGAATCGATTCGATTCTTTTCATTTCGATTCGATTTGATTCAATTCGATTCTTTTCGATCAATTCAATTTGATTGTTTTCGATTTGATTCGATTCGATTCTTTTCGATTCTATTCAATTCGATTAGTTTCCATTCGATGATGCAATTGGATTCTTTTCGATTCGAGTCGATACGATTCGATTCTTTTTGATTAGATACAATTCGATTCTTTTCGATTCGATTCGATTCTTTTCGATTCGATTCGACTCGATTTCATTCTTTTTGATTCGATTCGACTAGAATTTAATCGACTGATTCAATTTGATTCTTTTCTTTTCGGTTCGATTCTTTTCTATTCGATTTTTTTCTATTCAATTCGAGTCTTTTCAATTCGAATCTTTGCGATTCGATTCGATTTGATATTTTTAATTCGATTCGAGTCTTTTCGATTCGATTCGATTCTTTTCAATTCGATTCTTTTCGATTCGAGTCTTTTTGATTCGATTCATTTCGATTCGATTCGATTCTTTTCAATTCGATTTGATGCTTTTCCATTTGATCTGATTTGTTTCATTTCGATTCTTTTCGATTCAATTCGATTCTTTTCGATTCCATTAAATTGGATTCGATTCTTTTCGATTCGATTAGATTCTTTTCGATTTGATTCCATTCAGTTCGATTCTTTTCGATTCGATTGGATTCTTTTCGATTTGATTCAATTCTTTCGATTCGATTTGATTTGATTCTTTTCGATTCGATTCAATACGATTCTTTTCATTTCGATTCTAATCGATTCTCTTCGATTCAATTCGTTTCGATTCGTTTCGATTCTATTCGAATTTTTTCGATTCTATTCTATTCGATTCATTTTGAATCATTTCGATTTGATTCTGTTCGAGTGGTTTCTATTAGATTCTTTTCGATTTGATTCAATTCGATTCGAGTCTTTTTGATTCGAGTCTTTTCGACTCGATTCAATTCAATACGATTCTTTTAGATTCGATTCGATTCGATTGTTTTCGTTTCGATTCGACTTTTTTTGATTCGATTCTTTTCGATTCGATTGTTTTCAATTCGATTGATTCGATTCTTTTCAATTCTATGCTATTCAAAGCGATTCTTTTGTATTTGATTCGATTCGATTGTTTTCTTTTTGATTCGGTTCGATTCGTTTCTTTTCGATTCGATTCAATTCTTTTCGATTCGATTCTTTTCGATTCGATTTGATTCTTTTCGATTCGATTCTATTCTTTTCTATTCCATTCGAATCGATTCGTTTTGATTGAATTCGATTCTTTTCGATTCGATTCAATTAGATTCTTTTCGATTGGATTCAATTTGTTTCGATTCGAATCCATTTGATTCTTTTCGATTGGATTCCATTCGATTCTTTTCGATTTGATTCAATTCGATTCTATTCATTTCGATTATTTTCGTTGAGATTAGATTCTTTTCGATTTGATTTTTTTCGGTTCGAGTCGATTCATTTCGCTTATTTTGGTTAGGATCAATTCAATTCGATTCTTTTTGATTTGATTTGATTCTATTCGATTTCTTTCGATTCTATTCTATTGTATTCTTTTCGATTCGATTCCATTCAATCCGATTCTTTTCGATTCGATTCGATTGTTTTAGATTTGATTCCATTCTTTCGATTCTATTTGATATGATTCTTTTCGATTCGATTTGATACGATACTTTTTATTTTGATTCGAATCGATTCTCTTCGGTTCGATTCGTTTTGATTCTTTTCGATTCAATTCTATTCGAATTTTTTCGATTTGATTCGATTCGATTCTTTTAGATTCTACTTGATTTGTTTCTTTTTGATTCGTTTTGATTCGATTCTTTTTGATTCATGTCGATTCGATTCGATTCTTTTGTTTCGATTCGAATCTTTTCAATTCGAATCTTTTCGTTACATGGAATTCGATTCTTTTCGATTTGATTCTTTATGATTTTTTTCAACTGGATTCAATTCGATTCTTTTTTTTATGATAGTCACAGAGAGAGTGAGAGAGGCAGAGACACTGGCAGAGGGAGAAGCAGGCTCCATGCACCGGGAGCCCGATGTGGGATTCGATCCCGGGTCTCCAGGATCGCGCCCTGGGCCAAAGGCAGGCGCTAAACCGCTGCGCCACCCAGGGATCCCTCAATTCGATTCTTTTTTATTCGAAGCTATTCGATTCTTTTTGATTCGATTTGATTCTATTCGATTTTTTTCGATTTGATTCGATTAGTTCCTTTTTGATTCAATTCAATTCATTTTTTTTGATTCAATTCGATTCGATTCTTTTGGATTCGATTCGATTCTTTTGGATTCGATTCTTTTGGATTCGAATCGAGTAGATTCTTTTCATTTCGATCGGAT
>NW_027326526.1:0-42677 GCF_048164855.1 Canis lupus baileyi
CCTGGTCTCGAGCATTAGTTTCTCGAAATATAGGGGAATCAGCTCATCAGGACAGCTCACAAGAGGCTTGTTGGAAAGTGAGAACACCTGGGACGGCCCCTCGGGCCCCGATACCTGCATCTCAGGGTGGGGGCTGCCTGCCCCGCTCCGGCCCACGGGTGCAGACGCGGCTGAGAGCTAGGCAGAGGGGGCTGAGCGCGATGCCAAGGAACAGGGCAGGGCCAAGCGGTCAGGGCGTCCCGGGTCAGGCCGGCCCCGTGGCCTTCCCCATCTTCTGTCGCGACGGGGCCTCGGAGCTGCCTCGAAGGTGTTGGCAAGGTCGCCAATGCGCGGGGCGCCCTGGGCGCGGGCGCGGGCGCGCGCGGCTCGGCGGGGCCCGCTGCGAGCCCGGGCGGGGGGGGGGGGTGGAGGCGGCCGGCCTGCCGCGCCGGGTTTCGGCTTGGTGGGGTGAGGGGCCGCTGCGGAGCGGGAACTCGCGGGTGGGCCGGCAGCTCCCTCCGGCTGCCGAGGCGTCGCGGCGGCTCCCCGAGCGCCCCGCGGGAGAGGGGCGGCCGTCCTGGCCGTCTCCACCTGAAAGATTGCATCAGCTGCTTGCTCTGCGGCGTTGCTGGTTAGTGAAATAGAGATTAGGTTTCGTGGAAATATCACTACCAGTCCTTTCGCGTTGAGTTGCACTTCAAAGTGTTTCAGGAGGCGAAAGTCCTGGAAGCTGCGGCGCAGGCGCGCGACCGTCCCGGAGCCGCAGGGCGCGGCGCGCGGCGACACCTCCCGGAGCCGCCGGGGAGCGCAGCGCCGAAGCCTCCTAGGGCTCCGCGCTGCTTCAGCCTCTTCCCTCCCTTTTTGAACGTGCTTTTTGCTCAGGGACCGAGCTTTCCATACCTTTTAAAGTCTCCCTTCAGTCGGGAAAAGGCCCCTGGGGTGGTGTGTGTGTGTGTGTGTGGGGGGGGGGTTAAGGTTCTGCGTCCTTCCTCCACAAACACTTGCGTGGAGAATTTCCCCTTTGTCCAGAGGATCAAAGAAAATAGCTCCGTGGGAAAGAGCGGGGGCGGCAGGACCGCCAGCATCCCTTGCTCTATTCCCGCCGTCCAGTGGTTGAGCTCGGGAAGCTCCCGAGAGGCGGGAGAGGCAGGCGTGAGCTCCCCACGGGAACGTTCGAGAGCTGGCAGCACCCTGACCGGGCCCATCCCTAGGGCGGGCGCGGGCGCGGGCGCGGGCGCGGGGGAGAGGGGCCGGCCCCGCTGCGAGATCCGGAGCCTAAATACCATTTTCCCTCAGGTCGCTTAACAACCGTCCGGTCCCCTCCAGCTCTAGGCGCTGGCCGCTGGCCAAGCTCTCCCGCCTTTCAAGACAGTGTCCTTGCCGCCACGTGCCCCTGGCGGCAAGCAGGCCATTTCAAAGCGAGATGCGCGTTAGTGCGGCTCCGTCCCTGCCTCACCTCCGCTGGCGGGCGCGGGGCGGGCGCGTCCCTCGGAGCCCGACGCCCCCGAGAGCGGGCCGCGCGGCCTACGGCGCCCAGGCGTCCAGGCGTCCAGGCGTCCAGGCGCGGGGGGCCCCGGGGCCCCGGGGACAGCGGCCGGGCGGCGCCGCTCACCCGGGCCGCCCCCTCCCCCCTCCCCCTCCCCCTCCCCCGATGCTCAGGGCCAGGCAGAACGGCGGGAAGGTGAGGCACAAGCGGCAGGCCCTGCAAGACATGGCGCGGCCCCTGAAGCAGTGGCTCTACAAGCACCGTGACAACCCGTACCCCACCAAGACTGAGAAGATCCTCTTGGCGCTCGGCTCGCAGATGACGCTCGTGCAGGTAACGGCGGCCGAGGAGCCGGCCCGCGGCGTGTTTGCGCCAACCCCCGCCTGACGCCTCCCGAGCCGAGCCGGTGGGACGGGGCCGGCGGAGGCCCGTCCTGGGGCTCGGGCTCCTGCCCTGGGTCTCCCCTCAATCTGAGCTGTCGATTCAGTGCTCGTGCTCGATGCAGGAGGGACGCGTGGTGCTTTGTGAAGGAGGGAGGTGAAAAGTCACCTGCGAGTTATGACAAGGTGCCATGCATAGATGGGTAGGATGGGACGACCTGCAGTGATTTTCAGACGTGAGCGTGCATCAGAGTCGCCTGGAGGACTTGTTCAAACCCACACTGCTAGGCCCCACACGGGAGTTTCTGATTCAGGGGTAGGTCTGGAGTGGGGTCAATTATTTGCATTTCTAACAAGTTTTCAGGATACTAAAGTTGCTGGCCCTGGCTGAAACTTTGAGAACCGTGTACAAACAAAGGCACTACACATTAGGGCCCCACATGAAAGGTCGATTACAGGCTGACTTTCAGAATTACCTTGACTAATAGAGCCAAGAGATGGAGAGGAAGAGCAAGAGGTGGATTTTTTAAAATTTAATTTAATTGTATTTATTTTATTAAGTAAGAGGCATCCCGAGCATTAGCTAGAATCCACACAATTTTGCTGCTGGTATCTTTCTACTGGGGTTGAGAAGAGGCCAATTTCAAGTGGTTGGTTTACCACTTTGTTAAGTGCAGAGAAAGGGTGCAGGTTTGTTTCTTCTCTAGTGAACAACACTTCTTTATATTTGACTTTTCCGTACGTAATCTTACTTGATATTCCCCCAAAATATGGTGAGTTAGAGCAGTAATGAGCATTTTACAGGTGATGTGACCAAGGCACTGTGGCAGTTAAATGTTACTAAGGGATAGAAGTAGTCTTGGAAATAATGTAATTCCAGATCAAATGCTCTTTCCAACGCACCACAGACTTCTTTAATAAGTGTGGTGACATGAACTTTTATACATGCAAACAGAACAAATTTATTCAGAAACAGGAGGAGGAGGTAAGTGAGCTGAGAAGTTTCATGTATGATAGTAGCAACTACATTACTGCATTTGTGAAGTTTTGGTCATTCCATTAAATTTATAGTGAGGGAGGCCCCAAATAAAAGATAATACTTAACTACTAGATAAAATAAAACTTGCTTTCCAGAGTATTGAAGGTTGACATTTTAGGAATTGCTGGAAAGTTTGACAAAGCATGAAAGTTGACTTGTATTCAAGCTTATTAAAACTATAATATGCATTTGTCTGCTTATATTCAGAATACAATTGTAGAGAATAACATCTGTTTTGCTTCATGTTAACAGGCAATAGTATTAATAGTGATTTGCTGTAGCACTGGAGGGGAAAATTTATTTAGTGTTCTTGGCTCAGTATCTGTTTAACATAAAACTATGAATTTTCAGTGATTCTAGTCAGAAAAACTTGACTCGTGAAAATAAATACATATGCTCAAATTTCAGTTTAAACAGGTATGCTATTTATTTTGAAAATACACTAGTTTATAGAACTATTTGAATACTTCACAATGATGTCAGCAATAAAACATTAGATTAATTTGGTATATCATACAGTTCCATACTTAATGCTTGCCGTCCTTTTATACGGAAAGCATATGGCATATTTAGACTTTTTTTAATTATGAAAAGTAACATTGTCATTAGCAGAGACATTTAAAGTTTTGTGTACAATAGTACTGTTGAGTTGCAATGCAAGCAGTCATAATTTTAATACAGAACCAAATTATTTTCTACCTATAATGATAGCTCAAATGCAAATAACCATTCTTTCTGCATTAAGAGCTTGGTAACTCTATTATGGTTTTCTAATTATACTTTATATTTTCATTGTATTTTCTTTCTCTTACACTAGTCCTCAGAAAATAAAAATGCACAAAATTATTTGATTTTTAAGTGAAGCGAAGATAATTACTTATAATAATAAGTGATTCCTGCTTAATGATTTTCAAATTTTTATAGCAAATGAAGTTGGTTTCTGGAACTTTATAGTGATTAACAGAAAAAATAAAAATGTGTGGAATAGGCAAGGGACTTTAAGTATAATAATCCAATTTTGGTCCAGTTATTTTCAATGAGGCATAATAAGATATCCATGTAAGAATATCTGTATATATATGTGTGTGTGTGTGTATGTATACATACGTATCTATCTACAGCTGACCCTTGAACAACCCAAGAGTTAGAGATACCAACCCTCCTGCAAGTCAAAAATCTATATATAGCTTTGACTTCCCAAAAACTTAACTACTAATAACCTGCTGTTGACTGGAAGCCTCATCAATGACATGAACAGTCGATAGAAACATATTTTGTGTGTTATACATATCATATACCATACTCTTATAATGAAGTGACCTAGAGAAATTAAAATATTAGTAAGAAAATTATAAGGAAGAGAAAATACATTTACAATAGTACTGATTTGGTGAAAAAAAAAAATCTGTGCATAAGTGGTTCCATGCAGTTCAAACCTGTGTTGTGCAAGGGTCAGCTGCACTTATATTGCATTGTATGGGGGAGTTTGTGAAAGTCAGACATACATTCAACATTCAAGCAAATTCTGACTCTCTGGGAAACCAAATAAATTATGTAAATACTTTACACTTCTGGAGGAAAAATAGAAAGCTATGGGCTGAATAAAGCTTTTGATCTCTGCAAATTAGAGCCCTATTTAATGAATCACGTTCTCCCAGTGAACAAATTTCTACTGTGGAGTCAGGTTTCTTGAGAATAGTGATCATGTCTTTTTCATCTTCACACTCCCCATGTTATCCAGCACTGTATTTTCCATAAACTGTTCATACATGTTTGTAGAGTGAATAGGTTCTTTTGGGGAATACCGCTATAATCACCATGTGGCTTTCCAAAGTATCATTTTGAAAACTAGAGAATGTCTTGAAATCTTATAGATATTCTAGTTTTTAAATCCATTCCATTGAATACACAGGGAGCAGCTCATTATCCTTAATGCTATATGATGGTTCCATACAACGGCATGAATGTAACTCATTTTATCATCTTCAGTATGTCTGGAAATATGTCATATTTTTAATGTCTGTGAATAAATATGGGGTGTTCCCCTTATTTCTAGTTCCAAACTCCTATTTCTTGTTTATTGCAGTACCTTCTGTCTCTGTTTCTATAACTGATGTTAATAAGCAATTAACATAACTTTTATTCCTTAACTATTAGAGTGTCTTGTATTTTGACAATTTCCTTCACATTTAACATTTTCCTTTTGGCTGTGTATCAGGCCATTAAGCTTTCCATAAAACATATTTTTGCTTTGTTTTGTTACTCTTAAATTGATAAGGAAGAACATAAAACCTGGTCAGCAGTCCCACTAAACCTAGAAGCATAGAATTGAAACTTTAGTGGAGGAAATGTTTTTAGCACCTCAAAAGGTACTTTTTCTGATAAATAGAAGCACTAAGGACATTAATCTACACTTATATTTTATTTATCCCTGACAAATGAAGCTAAAAGAGTTCTTTGTTGTTAACCTGACATCTTACTACCTAATGAGATATACACATTTCCATAAAATTAACAGGTAGTGTGTGTGTGTGTGTGTGTGTGTGTGTGTACTTTAACCAACCAAAATATTCCATTGTGCTTAATCTCTGTGGCTGCCCATTGCTTAAACATTATAAAAAATATACTCTGTATTATCAAAATGTGAAGAGCTTTATTGTGGAATGACATAAAGTGGCATGCATTTAGGGTTTATATTATTGTAGGATATAGAGCATACTGCAGAATAATTGCCTTGGAAGAAGTTTTTCAGAGAAGGACAGATGGGTGCTATATCTGGTTTCAGTGTTGCCCATTGTTCATGTGTATATATTTTAAAACATAGTTATTATATTTTTTCTGGATTATAAGAGTGAACTGTCTCCTTGAGTTGACTTCTTTCATGATCCCAATGCAGAGTGCAATGCACATTGAGCTTGAGATTATGTTTAATGATTGGGTGTTAATGTTTCCTTTACTTATAGAAGTTTCACATTTCTATGATAATGGCTAAACATACCAATGCACCATTGATTAAAACTGCTCTGTTCTAAGATTTTGCCCCTTCTGTTGACATAACTCCATTTTTGCTTGGTGAGTGCTTCTGCCGAAATATGTATGTAGTTATCAACTGCAAGGATTATAGCAACTGTTAAATTTTCAACAAAATTTCAAATTGGTCTTTCTACATTATTCCAAGTGTTATACTATATGGAATAGAAATGAGGTTGTCAATATTTCAGTTGGGTAACTCAGAATAAGTTTTTTAATTCTGTATGTTCAAAGGTGGACAGATGCTGGCTTATCCCTTTGGGTTTACTATAATGATTGCTCTGTCAATACGATGAATGTAAACACCTTGGTTAAAGTAGGGATGAAAATTACTAGTTTTTCTCTTCCAACTTCTAGATATTTGGTTCTCCAAGTTTTCACTATAAAATACCTTGTTTCTTAAGCTCTGAGTTTGACATCAAAATGATGTTGCAGAACCTATCCATAGTAAGGAGGCCTGTTTCGTGTAAAATAGAATTTAATGAGATTTGCATGACAACCTGAAGGAATCCATAGTAAGTTGAAGGTAGAAAAATCTGAACTGGTATTTTTACCTTCTGTGAAACAGATGGAGTTTGCATTAGTGCATCAGGACCAAAAAAAAAAAAAAAAAAAAAAGAAAAAGAAAAGAAAAGAAAAACAGTATTTATGCAAATTTGTTAACCAACTGTTTGCTGTTTACATGACAATGCAAGCAGATATTAAACACCTTAAATTGTACAGTAAATTTCTAGTGATAAAGTACTGGCAGAGTGAATATATTAGCAGATTGCTTGCCAGTCAAACTTATGAAATCAGGTTACAGACAGCTCATCTTAGATATCAGCAGACCTTTTTGGAAAATCTTCTAACATGTGATAAATATATTATGGTAAGAACTAATTATATAAAACATAAAAAGGATATGACCCCTGTATTTGAAAAACTGTAATCCCACCATGATATTCAAAGGTCCCAATTTTTGTATGTTAGAATTATAGTCTTAATGTCCTTGGAAATTAGAAGGCCATTGCATTTAAATAAAAATATGCAGAGTCACGTAAGAATTGGATTACACTGTACTATATGATGGTTGTGCTAAAGTTTAAGACATAAACACACATGTCTGATTGCCCCAAAAGGGCAGTGGTCAAAAGCAGAAGGTAGATTAGTACCAACTATAAAAGGAATAAATTAACACTTCTGTAGGAGAGCTTAGACTGTATTTCACAGATCTTAGTTTTTAGAGTTGGCAAGGATGTTAGGAACCATCTAATGCATTTTATAGATGAAGGGTTTGAAGTTCAGAAAAGTTAAGTGACTTCTGTAGATTCACACTTGATTTTGGCAAATTCAGAATAGGAAAACATTATGCCACAGTTATAGGATAACAAGATATTGATGAGGATTTGAAGAAGTCAAGCAATTAAATCATAATGGTACATCAACACTTGAAGTTGATGGTGATGGTTAAGATTCATTCAAGTGCATAGAATGGAAGATAGAGAAATCCAGAAAAAAAAAGTTCTAAAATTCCCAGTTACTACTAACAAAAACCTGAATAAATACTTCGGCTATGACTTGGAGAGTAGAGGAAGGTTTGAAGACTAGACCAGGCATTTTGTGCTTCCATAGTAAATGTTCACCCATGTATTTCAGTTAATACATAGTTCCACACTAATCCTTCCATATGCGCAGGGACGAAGTTTATCCTAATATTTAACATTCCTAGCACTGACCACCATAGCTAGAGCACAAGAACTACTCAATGTATATTTATTGAATGAGTATTTGCAGAAGGTGTCTGTCTAGAGGTTGGAGAAGACTAAAAAAATTGAAGCCATATTAAATCATAGTATAATAGCACAACTTGATAGGAAGAGGGCTTGATAAAAACTAAAACTTCTGGAATGCCATGGTGAGTTATTACATCAATGCACATAAATTTAAGGGGACAGTTATTACTTAAGACTCAAAGGTAATTAATATTGGATATATATTACCTATGATATATTTTCTGTATATATGTGTGTGTGCATGTGTATGTGTGTGTATGTAAATTGGGAAAAACCACCATGTTTTAAAAACTTGTAGAGTCAAAGAGGAAAAAAATGTAGTTCTGTTTTTTTAAAAAGTAGGATTCACCATAGGCCCATTCAATAATTATGTCTTGAGAAATATGTAAAAATTGTAGGTTTATATTATTAATCTCTAAAAAAAAAAAGAAACTTCCAACGTAAGCACTGCCACACAAACTATTGTTGTAATGTGGACTCATGTTCTAGAAAAAAATTGGCAGAAAGACGTAATTCTCTTTCCATATATCATTCTTTTAAAAGCAAATATTGGCCCTTTGGGTTATTTACATATATTTTTTCCTGATGATAGCCAGATATTTTCAAGGAAATCTCAAGCACCATTCTAACTTCCAGAAATACAATAGTATCTATTAAAAAGAAATGGAAGTAACTTTCTTTTGTTTTGCAGTGTTTGTTTCTTTGCATTCAGCTATTTTCTTTGGAAGCATTTGACTTTCAACTTAAAGCTGAGTGTTAAAAAAAAAAAAAAAGCTGAGTGTTATTGGCATTTCTCTCTCTCTACTTCTCTGATTGCTGTATCTGACTGCTGTGCTAGTTTCTCTGTTATAATTCTGTCTCTTTGATCTCTGGAGGTTTCCAGGGTTTGGTCTTCAGCCATCTCCCTGACTACTCAAAGCTGCCGCCGACACTTCTGTGCATTTGACCCACATCTGATTTTCTTCTCCCTTGAGTCTCAGATATCATTTTTGCTTTCTTCCTTCACATCTCACCTGTATGCTTTTCCAGTACCTCAGACTAATCATTCCCTAAACCAAGCACATCATTTCACCCATAAACAGTTCTACTTTCCTTCTCAAAATGGCATTGTCCTTCTCTTGGTTACAAAGGAATGGCTCAAGGTCATTTTTAACTCTTTCCCTCTTCCTCACCCACCACAATGTCTCTGGAATTTGACTTATATTTGTTCTCAAGTCCTCTTTATTGGGAACACACTTTCCTACCCATTATACCTGACACACTCCTTCAATGTTTCACTTAATTCCTCATGAAGTCTTAAGTCATACATGAAAGTAACCCCTTCTTCCTTTGGATTCCTGTATCATTTTATTTTAATGCCTCTTAAGCCATTCAATCACATTCTTTCCTATACTAAAGTTATTTGTACACTATCCTACCTCTTACTAGACTGAGCATTTGATGGCAAAGCCTGTTCTTTTTTTAATTATTATTATTCCTAGAACACAGTAGGTGCTCAGTCTCTGTAGTAAGTGCTCAGCATTTGTTGAATGAATGAATGAATGTCTAGTACTATTGCATTCTGAGAATATTTAATGATCAGAGATACTGTGAGAGGCTTAGGTCCCTTGTGGGAAAGTAATATGTGATGGGTAATATTTTTTGTTTTGTTAATTGAAAAATAAAACTTTTTTAGGTGTCAAATTGGTTTGCTAATGCAAGACGTCGGCTTAAGAATACCGTTCGACAGCCAGATTTAAGCTGGGCTTTACGAATAAAACTGTACAACAAGTATGTTCAAGGAAACGCTGAGCGACTTAGTGTAAGCAGCGATGATTCATGTTCTGAAGGTTTGTTAATATTTTTATTTTGCTTTCCCTCTATTAATAAGAAGTTCACCCCAAGTGCTGTTTTTTAAGGTTGACTCCACTAAATATGATGGTACTCTAATGATTCTTTTTTATTGCGTGAAGTAACTTCATTTTTACAATTCTATAAATGACCAACAGAATATGGCTGCTTCCTCTTGTTTATAGATTTATCATGTGTCAGAATAACATTTTCTGTGAAATTCGTTAAAATTAAGATACCATAGGGAGAGATTACATAGATTCCTGCTTCCTTTCCCTAAAAATTAACCTGGGGTATCAAAGACAATTTAATATACTTTAAATATTCTTTATTTATGTATATATTTAATGATTGACTATAACAGGGAATAGTATATGTAAGTACTACCTATTGGTATTTTTCTCCCTTAGATGGAGAAAATCCTCCAAGAAACCACATAAATGAAGGGGGCTATAATAATCCAGTTCATCATCCTGTGACTAAAAGTGAAAGCTCAGTCATAAAAGCTGGAGTGAGGCCAGAGTCACAGGCCAGTGAGGACTACGTATCACCCCCCGAATACAAGAGCAGCTTATTGAATCGTTACCTTAACGACTCCTTGAGACATGTCATGGCCACAAATGCTGCCATGATGGGAAAGACAAGGCAAAGAAACCATTCGGGATCTTTTAGTTCCAATGAATTTGAGGAAGAATTGGTGTCTCCCTCATCATCAGAAACCGAAGGCAACTTTGTCTACCGTACAGGTAAGTCTGTGCTTTTCATGACACCTTGTTTAAAATAGAACTAAAACTGCAGCAAATTCAACAGGTATAATGGCATGATCTTTACTGCTTTTATAAGAGATTATTCACATATAGCTCATAATTTAATTTGAAAGCTTTTGTTTTGTTTTTAATTACCAGATGTACTTGTTAGTAGATGATGGTCTACTTGGGTTTTTCACTCTTAGTAATAAAGATGAGAATTTTCATTCTTAATGCTCATTTTTAATCTCAATGATATACATTCTTGGAGGAGGAATGCCCTGAATTATAGCCAGCCATGCAAACACTTTGTGTTCCATCTTTTCTCTTAAATTCTTTGATTGCTAATAGTGATGGAAAATGAACACAAATTAGCTTGGGTGCCAAGACTCATGTGAAGGAAAAGTGTAGATCGGGCTTAAATTGCTTTGGAAATTTTACTTTTATTCCTGGAAAGCACAAGTAAGACTGATAAATAGCTTTGAAATTTTTACTTTTATTCCAAAAATTATGAATTGATTTCTGCCTGTCCGGAACTTTCTGATGGAGTAGTGAGTTTGGTAAAAATTTCTATCTTCACTTCAGTTTCCAGAGTTTTGCTCGTAAAGAGTGTGTTTGAGCAAGTTGCTTCAGAACAAAGGATATGTGTGACCTACATCTGGTGCAGATAGAGTCCAGATCCTGAAAATGCCAACAAATGAGATTTAGAAATTTTAGAGTTGGAAATAACTTTAGAAAGCATCTAGTCCTGCCATGTTATATCATAGATAAGAAAACCCAGACCAAAAACACAAGTTAATAACTCTTCTCCGGATCAGTAGTGCAGCTTAGCCTGTGTAAGGGGTAGGAGGAACATAACTACTACAAGACTATGATAACTCTTAATTATTACATATACTGCCACAATTCATTTATTGAGCAATTATGATATTCTAGGCCCTCTGCTAAACACTACACAAATGATACTGAGTGTAGTCCTTGTAAGGAGCTTGATATGTGGGCAATAGGTCTTTATAAAAGAATTACATTTGGTCTGTTTAATATACCTTTCAGATTATTTAACTGGAAATCTTCAAGTGTCTACAAATGTGTACAAGATATATTATCTGTGGGACACCTGGGTGGCTCAGCGGTTAAGTGTCTGCCTTCAGCTCAGGGCATGATCCTGGAGTTCCGGGATCAAGTTCCACATCGGGCTCCCTGCAGGGAGCCTGCTCCTCCCTCTGCCTGTGTCTCTGCCTCTCTCTCTGTGTGTCTCTCATGAATAAATAAAGAAATAATCTTTTTAAAAAAAGATATATTATCTGTAAGGATTCAGAGAAAATCTCAATACATTTTTAAAGACTTAACTTCACTTTCTGTTTGCATCTCCAACTTCAAGGTTGAAAACAACTCCAAATGCTCTGACATACAAAATTAGTCTTGTAAGTAATAATTGGGTCTAGTAAGAAGTAAAAGATGAAATAAAGACTATTTAGCTAATAAAAAAATTTTTTTTAATTACATACTAACATCTAACTAATGTGACCAGAGCAGAACTTGGAGATAATTCAGAGCTTCATTAATTTTATTTACAGAGATAGAAAGGGATAGGACGTCAAAATGTGCAAGTACAGATAATTGAAAAAAGAATAAAAATAAAATGAAAAAGTTAACATGGAAAGCTGAAAAATAAATTAAGAGTTGACTCTGAAAGCAATACTAAAAGAAACAGGTAAAACTTGGCAGAGATTAAAGTTGGAAATGAGAAAGGAGATATAGCAATCAATATATAGTCATTAAAAATATTTTTTAAAATTGTGGTGTATTATGCACAGTTATTTGACAATATACTATATATAAATGTGCAGATGAAATGAATTGGTAATATCCACATGAAGTAAATTATAAAATTACAATGAGAAAAGTTATAAATGATCACTAATTCAGGGAAAGTCAAGGATTTTAGTAAACCCTGTTCCCAAAACATATGATTTGATAGATTTGTTGGATTTTTTTCCCCAAACTTTGAAGAAATAATTAATTCTCATCCTTCATGCATTTTTCTGGAACATATAAAAATATGGGAAGTATGTCAGTTTTTAAAAATGTAAATGTTATTCTAATCCAAAGCTAGATTAGAATAGCATAAAAATCAACATTTTTATTTATAATACTGATAGTGACTTTAAAGCAACATGAGAAATATTGATAGCATAAGGTTAAGTGGAAAACAATTTAAAATTGTGGAAACATTGAATGCAGTTATGACAGTACAAATATATATATAGACAAAAATAAGGAAGATTTTTTGAAACAATGAAGATTAATTTTGATTAGGTGGAATAATTGAAGATCTATTATTTTGTGAAATTTCTTATAAATTTCTTTATGTTACCCAGTAGAAACAAATTTGAAATTTACACATTGTGATGAATCTTCTGAAAATGCATGCTCTTTTCAAAGGTGATAAAGTAGAAAACCAAAGAGGGAAACTTGCCTGTATAGTTGATACTTCTCGAAATTAAGTATCTTGGCCATTTATTTTTATTAAAATATCCAATGGCCTGTTCATCTGCCAAGTTCTATTTTTAAATAAAAGCCTATTTTTTAGTTATGCAAACAATGAGAAAGCAACCTAGACATGTAAACTTCTGGTTTTGCATGCATGAGTATGAACTTTAAAAAGAACGAAATAAATTTTTTGGTTTTGTGGATAGAGAGTTGAGAAAGATTGGTGGTCTAAGACTCGTCTGCTAAATCTCAGCCTGAAATAATAAATGGCTGTCTTCTGGGGGAACTGAGCGACAACGTTGCTGCAGTTGTAGCTGGGTTACCACTCAAGCATAAATAGTAGAACAGGGGATTTCAATAAATACTTTCTGAGCAACTGCTATGGTTTTCTCTGGCATACAGGCTTATTCTGAATTCCTTCAATTCCTTCTGGTTATATCTTTCTTTCTTTGCCTAAAAAGAAATCCTCTCAATCTGCTATTAAATACCACTCCCCTCCTCCACCCCAGTTTTATAGTAGTGCAAAGATTTTGTCCTTTTTTTAAAGATTTTTTAAAAAATTTATTCATGAGACACACACACACAGAGGCAGAGACATAGGCAGAGGGAGAAGCAGACTCCCTGTGGGGAGCATGATACAGGACTCGATCCCAGGACCCCGGGATCACACCCTGAGCCAGAGACAGACACTCAATCACTGAGCCACCCAGGTGTCCCTAGTGCAAAGATTTCATCTTTTAAATTCTTTTTCAAGACTAGATCACCTTTAAACATAGTGTATTAATTTATCTATGCTAAAAAAGAATTGTATCCATTTCCCCACCCATTTTTAGTATCTTATGATTCATTCCATTAATGATAATTGAATAAAAAAAAGCCAAATGAAAGAGTTGGTGTGTGGAAAGATAATGTATCACTGAGTTTCATTTCACCTGTTCTTGTAAATTCTAGGAGGGTGAAGCCTGCTAGATTATAAAGTAGTAATCATAATTAACACATATAGGTGGATAGAAGTCTTTTCTATGTCAGTGTGTATTAATCAGATTAGCTTCCTCTCCACTTGACTGACAACATCAAAGTAGATGCAAACATGTTTTTGTTGATTTTATGTAGACATTAAACATTTTTTTGTAATCTACAGTCTCCCCATCATGCAAGGGATAAAAAAGATTTTTCCCCCAGGGGACAAAATAGGCTTTCAATAAGTATTGGCTAAAATATTTCTTTCTAACAGCAGAAATTATAACATTAGAATTGATTAGGGGCCCCTGGGTGGCTCAGTCGTTGAGCATCTGCCTTTGGCTCAGGTCGTGATCCTGGGGTCCTGGGATACAGTCCTACATCAGGCTCCCTTTGGGGAGCCTGCTTCTCCCTCTGCCTATGTCTCTGCCTCTTTCTGTGTGTCTTTCATGAATAAATAAATAAAATCTTTAAACAAGAATTGACTAGAATTATTAAGGTTATTGCTTCTAAATACAGCTAAATAATACTTGAGAAAACTTAGTCACTCAGTGTTGTCTATGTCTAAATTAAAATTACAATACTGTTCATCTTACTGTTCATCATGTTAGGTTAATGGATGACAATTTTCAGGTATGTGATGGAGTGAATCCCCATGACAAACTGACCTCGAGCCCTCTAGTCCCTCAGTGAGTCTGCTCTCTGAGGTATCAGGATGAAGACTAGCTTTAATATCCACCTCCATTTCTATTGAATCAGTACTGATATTCTCCAGATGGGACCATCCATGAAGGAGCTATGTGCCATCTGTGCCACCTTACAGTGAGTCCTCACTGGAGCCTTTCCTAACTTGCATTGCAGTTTGATTTATCCTCAAAAACCTAACAAATTTCCTTCTTTACTGAAGGAGAAAGGAGAGGTTTCTAAGAAGTCTATTGACAAGGGGAAAAATCAGGCAAGTCTTGAAGTAAAACGGGTAGACTTCTTCCCCTTCTTTTGCTTGGCTTGAGAACAAATCCCTGTTATGTTCTTTCTTTTTGCAGCTCACAAATGATCAACTTATAAATGGCTAGTACATTTGAATGCTTATTCTCTGAGCCCCACTGCTCTGCTAGTATATAATTCATAAATTTAACCAGCTCCCACAGGCTGAATGTTTAAACTTCATCGTGTTAAACTGTCTAAAATCCCTCTTAAAATTAAGGAGTCAATCCCATTTACAATTGCACCCAAAAGCATAAGATACCTAGGAATAAACCTCACCAAAGATGTAAAGGATCTATACCCTCAAAACTATAGAACACTTCTGAAAGAAATTGAGGAAGACACAAAGAGATGGAAAAATATTCCATGCTCATGGATTGGCAGAATTAATATTGTGAAAATGTTAATGTTACCCAGGGCAATTTACACGTTTAATGCAATCCCTATCAAAATACCATGGACTTTCTTCAGAGAGTTAGAACAAATTATTTTAAGATTTGTGTGGAATCAGAAAAGACCCCGAATAGCCAGGGGAATTTTAAAAAAGAAAACCATATCTGGGGGCATCACAATGCCAGATTTCAGGTTGTACTACAAAGCTGTGGTCATCAAGACAGTGTGGTACTGGCACAAAAACAGACACATAGATCAGTGGAACAGAATAGAGAATCCAGAAGTGGACCCTGAACTTTATGGGCAACTAATATTCGATAAAGGAGGAAAGACTATCCATTGGAAGAAAGACGGTCTCTTCAATAAATGGTGCTGGGAAAATTGGACATCCACATGCAGAAGAATGAAACTAGACCACTCTCTTTCACCATACACAAAGATAAACTCAAAATGGATGAAAGATCTAAATGTGAGACAAGATTCCATCAAAATCCTAGAGAAGAACACAGGCAACACCCTTTTTGAACTCGGCCATAGTAACTTCTTGCAAGATACATCCACGAAGGCAAAAGAAACAAAAGCAAAAATGAACTATTGGGACTTCATCAAGATAAGAAGCTTTTGCACAGCAAAGGATACAGTCAACAAAACTCAAAGACAACCTACAGAATGGGAGAAGATATTTGCAAATGACATATCAGATAAAGGGCTAGTTTCCAAGATCTATAAAGAACTTATTAAACTCAACACCAAAGAAACAAACAATCCAATCATGAAATGGGCAAAAGACATGAACAGAAATCTCACAGAGGAAGACATAGACATGGCCAACATGCATATGAGAAAATGCTCTGCATCACTTGCCATCAGGGAAATACAAATCAAAACTACAATGAGATACCACCTCACACCAGTGAGAATGGGGAAAATTAACAAGGCAGGAAACAACAAATGTTGGAGAGGATGCGGAGAAAAGGGAACCCTCTTACACTGTTGGTGGGAATGTGAACTGGTGCAGCCACTCTGGAAAACTGTGTGGAGGTTCCTCAAACAGTTAAAAATATACCTGCCCTATGACCCAGCAATTGCACTGTTGGGGATTTATCCCAAAGATACAAATGCAATGAAACGCCGGGACACCTGCACCCCGATGTTTCTAGCAGCAATGGCCATGATAGCCAAACTGTGGAAGGAGCCTCGGTGTCCAACGAAAGATGAATGGATAAAGAAGATGTGGTTTATGTATACAATGGAATATTACTCAGCTATTAGAAATGACAAATACCCACCATTTGCTTCAACGTGGATGGAACTGGAGGGTATTATGCTGAGTGAAGTAAGCCAGTCGGAGAAGGACAAACATTATATGTTCTCATTCATTTGGGGAATATAAATAATAGTGAAAGGGAAAATAAGGGAAGGGAGAAGAAATGTGTGGGAAATATCAGAAAGGGAGACAGAACGTAAAGACTGCTAACTCTGGGAAACGAACTAGGGGTGGTAGAAGGGGAGGAGGGCGGGGGGTGGGAGTGAATGGGTGACGGGCACTGGGTGTTATTCTGTATGTTAGTAAATTGAACACCAATAAAAAAAAATAAAATAAAATAAAATCCCTCTTAATTAGACACATGTGGTGTGGCAAAAACATAGAGGCCGATAGAACTCTTTTCCTATGGTAGTGTGAATTAATTAGATTAGCTTCCCCTCCACTTGACTGAGGTGAATATCCCTGAAGAAATGGAGATTTTGATTGAGAGAAAAAAAAGAAGTCATTTATTTGCTACATGGAATTTTTTGGAAGGTAGAGGCCATTTGGATGGCCTGCCACAGTTGGAGCAAAATGACAGAACTAAGGATTTTGGTTATTAGGGAAAGAGGAAATAGGAAGTAGAAAATAAGTTTGGGAGGATGCCAGAGGTAAATGCCATTTTCAAACATTTCCTCTCAGCTAATGATGTTCTTTTTTCTCTCTTCCTACATACACAAGTACTTTAGAATGTAAAGGGCATTATCAGTGGTAAAAACCCAGGTATGCTCAGGAGTTCAGTAAAACCACTGGGTTAGGGATGCCTGGGTGGCTCAGCAGTTGAGCATCTGCCTTTGGCTCAAAACCTGATCCCGGAGTCCAGGGGCAGTCTCACATCAGGCTCCCTGTGGGGAACCTACTTCTTCTGTCTCTGCCTCTCTCTGTGTGTCTCATGAATAAATAAATAAAATCTTAAAAAAAAAAAAAAGCATTGAATTAGCCTGGGATTTAACCTTAACTTTATACAGAATGGCTTCTTTGAAGAAGTGCACTCCCAGTTCGGAAAGCTGACTTTCACAGGTACGTTTCTGAGATACAGTTCTCTCATGTATGAGGTGCTCTTTCATGCATTCATTCCATGTACAAAAATATTAAGAGCCACTCTACACAGGCCCTATCCTAGGCTCACTGGAGCCCTGTGCTTTGTGCTAGGCTGCTCAACAAAGAAACCATAGTTACATGAAGCAGAAGAAAGATTTAAAGGGCTATCTTGGCAGATCTTTTTCAACAGTGAATAATCACTACTAATTTATATGTTTCATCAATTTTAGGTTTTGTATTTGTGAGTAGCTTAAAGAAAGCTTCATGGTAGTCAAGAGAAGGCTTTGTCAAGAGCCAGCTGTTAAAATAGTATGTTTCTGTGTACATAGTAGTTTCTCTATGGGATTTGTTGACTAGTAAGTCTGCTTTGGATACTTTTATCTTCTTTTATTTCCCTTTTTGTGCCTGTCACTTCCTTATTTTTAGTGAAAGAGCTAAGCTTTGCCCTTTTGGATTATTCCAGACATTCTTTTCCTGGCATGCAAATGACTGCTCATGTACTTCAGCGGAGAATAATAAAACCCTCTATCACGAGCCCAGTTAGTGACATTTAAAGGATACTTGAAAGGTTATCCAATTTCTTGTCTTGTATCCTTACTACAATAATACTTTGCCTATCAAACACCATCTGGGAATGAGGTATTCCATCATAAGTGAAATCTCCAAGTAGAAATTTAAGTACTGATTTTAAAAATATAGAATTGTCTGTTCTCCTAAGATGATAATATTAAACACAGCATGTGGGGTGTGCTTCAATATCCTTTCTTCTCTAAACTACCTCCTCCTATTGCTTTTTATATATTCCACCCTTTCAAATCAGTAGTTTCAGAATTAACCACAATCCTAAACTTGCCCCTAATATCTTTGAATAAAGAATGATGTCTTTCTCATAGCCATTTGAAAAGGGTTCTTTCCTAATTACTTATTCCAAAGCAGTAATCTTATAAATGATATCTACAGAAGTTCTGACTTTCGGGTAGGCGTGAGGTTACTCCAGAATCATTCAAACTTAAGCACGATATTCTAAACACCATAGATTTGTAAATGTTTATCAGTGATGATGAAAGCCAAATACATCATATGGAGTATTTAACAGTAGCTTGCTTTTTAAAATTAAATTTCCTTTATGAATTCACTTGCAAAATTTAAATGAAATTGCAAAAGTGTTCCATCTACTGTTAAAAACTGAGAGAGTAATGGCAAACAAAAATTTAAAAAAAAAGAACAACTATTGGCATGAGCAGTTTTCTGATTTCTTCTGATTTCTTCAGGGGTAACTTTTCCTTCACTTTTCTTTGTTCTTTGGTATTACATGAGAGTCTGAAAAACCGTAAATGTAAATACTGAGACCTAAAGCCCCTATACCATATGGCTTGCAAACAAATCGGAAGTCTATGGCAGTTTGGTTTAGAAAATATACACATTTTTTAGAACTATGTTTAGTCCTAATGTTTTCTGTCCTTTTACATTGTTAAAAATGTACGTTTTGCATTCCTTTTACATTTTACAATGTAACAAACATTACATTTCTTCTATCTGATACCTAAGTATGATAGCAACACTAAATCACATTTGTGGGAACATTTTACATTGTAACAAATATTACATTTCTTCTATCCGATACCTAAGTATGATAGCAACACTAATACACATTTGTGGGAAGGTTAGACACACTGTTTTTCTGAAAGACAGCGGTATTCTGTCTCTCTTTTGTGCTGATACTCACTGCCTTATGTGTTTAAAAGTTCTCTGGGGTCCTGAAGTGGTGTTTTATACATTTTATAGCCCCCTTAGCACTTCATACAGTGTCTTTCCCATATTTGCCCCGTAACTGTTTCTTAAATGAGTTAGTGTTTTAATGATCTGGTCGGTTTGCCTTCCAAACTATAAAGGACATTTTAATGTACACATATACATGTTGATCTGTGTCCCTGAACATGATAAGAGAAAAAAAATGATCTTGAATAAGTTTAAACAGCTTTTTTAAAAAGAGGCAATTGTGAAAAAAGTTAAAGCCAGAGGAAAATGCTAAACAAAATGTAGCTGAAAACTTCGAGAGGTTTAAGAGATTCAACATAGTAATTTAGAAAGTATAAAATGAAACTAACCCAATTTTCAAGTAAATAAGTGACTTTCTGGAAAATATGATGATAAATGGAAAAGACTAGCTAATTTTTAGAAATCCACCAAAGAATGAAAAGTGTAACAGGTAGACAAAAAACAAGTATTTGTTGTGTATCTCTATCTAGTACATAGCCTTGTAAGATCTGAGAAACCAAGATTTAGATCCACTGATTTAAACTCTTTGCTACATCTCTCAGGATTGATATGACAGCTTTGACTTTTTAAGAATGACTACTTTTAATCCGGTAACAATTGAAGAAAATCTATGCAAAAATTTTACATTTTCTTTTTCCTCCATTTACTGGAGTAAAGATCCCATACATTTTACATATTTTCCTATTAAAAACAAGTTTACCAACCGGAAATTTTGATTTTTCTAGCTTGCCATTACTTTCCTAATGTCATTCAGTCAGTTATCATCAATTGTCTGCAACGGTCTTCACTTCAAACTTGCTGGAGTGGTCAGTCTCATCCTGGTGCTGTTTCATAGAAGTGCTTGTTCATGTCACTATATTTAAGACTGTGTCAGTATTTCCATTAAGAAACTTTTTTTTTCATTCCCTAGGGCTTCTAAATAAGTCATAAAAATTCAAGCCCAACTCAAAGCTGGCATAAAAGGGCCTTTTTTTCTTCTCTTATGTATAAGGAACATAAGTGCATAACTCCCACTAATTCTAAATTTGGTTAGGTTTGTAAACTCTACACACTGAAGAAGAGACCAAATAAGATCCATTGACACTTCTCCAGTCTGGGACTAAAAAGGATGTCAAAAAGTTTTTACTGTCTGTGAAAATAACAAGACATTCTATTTAATGAATATGGAAGTGGTTTCTTTTCTTTCTTTCTTTTTTGGTTAACTGCAGTTAGTTTTTCCCTTCTGCCTCCCTACTTTGTTTCTAAAATTAAACAGGTATTTTTCTATGTCAAAATGTGTCTTGTTGATGTAACAGAATTTTTACTCAGAATAAATACGTGTTTTCTTCCAGACCAGAATTTTGGTACTTTTAAATTTTGGAAACTCCTGTTCTTGTTTTCTATTAGAAATTATATCATTTATAGTTGTGAGTTTTGAGGAAGCAACAAAGTAACAATTTTGTTCACTCACAAAAGAAATGGTTCTTTTACAAATTTTGAATTTTTCTCTTAGTTTTCAGTTTAGGTCAAGGAAGGCCGTTTAAAATACAATTGCATAATGCCCCTTTTCTCCTTTTCTTCTTTAACAACTTTGTTACCCAATTTCTCTCATTTTCACTGTACTAAAGAAGGAAATAGTCAAGGATATTTTTATAAATCCAAGAGTGAACTTTAATGGCTCCTCTAGTTCAATTCTTGAATTTGCAGGTTAGAAAATTGTTTTAGGCTCTATTCTAGGCATTGAAATTGTTAGTGTTTTTGGATGAGTTGCTTAGTTGTTTGGAGATATGATCCAGATCCTTGGTACAATAAGTCTGATTGCTTTGGGCAATTTCAGGTACTTAATTGACTTTTACTTTTAAATAAAAGTAAATACTTAAGTCATTTTTTGTTGAACTTTTGAGAACTTAGGCAGGGTATATGTTCATTTAAAAAACGTTCTCTATTTTAATGGCTGCAGTGGAAAGATCTTTACATATGTTTATGGACTGCAGGCTGTAATAGGCATCGTTACCTAGGGGTCATCCTTTGGTTACTAAGGGAAATATGAATAGTTTGCAGAAAACGCCTGAAACTTAATACTGCTGGTTTGTGTGTGTGTGTCTGCATGTGTGTGTAGTCATAGTGGTGAAAGAAATTGGATGTAGTTAGGAAAACAAAGTGGCTTTTCAAAATGACCAGTGGTATCTTCCTTCTGCCTTGTGTGGACACTGGAGACCTTGAATCCTTACCTGATAGTGGCCAGAAAAAAACTTGAGTGATAATAACAACCCAAATTGAAAATGGTTTGGGGAAGATAGACTAGTCTCAGGTTTAAGCACAACATTGCTCATCTATTTCCAACAATTTTAGATCTTTCCAGTCTGAAAAGCAAGCTATGAAAATACTCACAGATTTGGGCAACCCTGAAGTGATGGCACTGTGGCCAGGATGCTCTCAAGTGCATGTTGTGTCTCTCTTGCCATCCTGCACTTCAGAGAGGATTAAAAACAGTTTCTTGCCTACCGGCTTCAGTGCGTTAGAGCATCTTTGATACAGTGACCAAGATGAACATCTTTGACAGAAAGAATGTATTCCCTTTTTGGTGCCATTATACGCTACACTACACACACACACACACACACACACACAGAGTACACAAAAGCAATTTTGCCTTTGATCAAGTGTCATTAAATAAAAAGAACAAAAAAAAAGTTTTCAGTGGTGATTTTGAGAGAAATATTTTGGTGATATAAAAACAGAAAACAACACAAATGAAAATGAAACCTTTTCAAGTGCTAAAAAGTAGTCAGAGACAATCATTCATGAAGTGAGATTTCCAAGAAACAGTTTGCTTCTTTTAAATTTTCACATAGTTGATTGTGTATTTAAAATTTAGAACTGATAGTCCCTTCGATCAAGCCAGGTTCAGGTTATGGTGGACAAAGCTCTTAGTATGGCAGAGACATTTCAAGTAAGAATGCCCTGTTCTGCCAAGACTGTCATTATGACACTAAAATGTAGCCTTTTGCTAAGGGCCAGAATTCAGTCTCTCCTTCCAGTTTCTACACTGATTTAGACAACAGATGCATAAAAGGCAACGTGGTATTCAGGATCATTTGTCACATGGCTTCAGGGCAAGAGGATGGCTATCTGGCAAGAGGGGGAATTCCTTAAATGTTACTGGGTCTTACATTTCTAAATGTAAAATCCCTGGCCAGAAGTTATTTGGTGCCAAGTGCCTTTGGTGTGATGTCTTCGCCTGAGCACAAAACTAGATGGTTATAATATTGTGGCTGCTTGAGAACCCACATAGCTTTTGCTAGTTTGCAACTGAGGTTGACTGCCATTGTTTTGCATTTTCTTTTATCATTGTCTTGACTTCATTTTATCTCTCTTGGTGTTCCCCCCCACTCCTCAATTCTTTCTGAGCTGCTAAATCTATCCAGTTGGATCAAGGAATTTTTTCACAACCTTGTCAGTAGTGCAGTTGGTCTTGTCTTAGTTTTTATTGTGTCTCCTGGGTTCCTTTACTTTAGACCTTTCCAGAAAAATGGCACCAGTTCAGATTTACTCATAACCCATGGGGCCTCTGGTTTATCTAACCTGTGTTCTTTTTTCCTTCAGGAGGTTTTTTATTTATATTTTTTCTTAAAATGTGCTTTAAAAAGTACAAACATAAATCATCTGGAATAGTAATTTTCAACTATCTTGAAAGGTGTTTGAGGACTATTTCATGGTTACTATGATTGAAGCAGTAAAATTTAGTTTATAGTTACAATAACTTTCCTCTCATTAGGAAAATATAAAAAATCTCAACGTTATGATTTCATGACATATTACCAACCCCTAAATACCATTCCTAATTCCCACCCTCTGACATACACACTCAGTGAAATGCTAATAGGAAGCTCAGAACAAAAAGACAAAGGCAAATGATCTATGTTCTATTTGATCTCATCCTGTCTCTCAGGTACTTTAACTAAAATTATAGTATAAATGAGTAGGGACTCTGGAAACAATACAAGTTTAATCTGTATTTTGACTATAGTTAAATTCCTACTGTTTCATATGTGGTTTGAAAAATGACTTTATTGGGTTCAAATTTTCTCTGTAGTAAGCCTCCATACCTGACCTGAAAATTAGCCACTTGTAGATTAGGCCACAGGAAGTTATAATGTGGAAAGAGCAGAAACCAATTGCCTTTGAAACCAGGAGCTCCATATTCAGCTGAACTGCTAGCAGCTAGGTATGTGTTCCAAGGCAAGTTCTTTTATTAACCAGGGCCTTGGTTTTCCTTCACTTGTAAAATGGGGATGCATAAGTATTTTATACCTTTGAAAATCTGAGATTCTGCGAAAAAGTAGAGGGAGAAAAAGAAGGCTACAGTTGACAAAGTCATAGTTAAGTGCATACCATTTTATCACTACAAATTTGGACTCCGAGCTCAGGAACATTTCAAAGGAGCTTCAGGGAGCTTGGCCACAGGAGCCCCCATGGTAGTAGGAAAGGACCTTGCCCAGGGAGGGTTTTGTACCTTAAGGGTAGGTTAGGATGCCAAGAGTGGAGAGGGCTTATGATTAAATATGTCAGTGTGTTCTTTATGTCTTGTGTCATTTTTAGGTAGACCTATCCCAAAAAAACATAAAAACAAACTTTTATTATTTTAATTGTACATTTATATACTTGTACATTGTACAAGTATATAAAAAGATAAAGATAAATTGTACATTTATCTACCTAAACTTTTTTGTAAATTATATGAAGTAGTGATCTGATTTCTGTTTTTTCCTCAACACCATTTGTCCCAACACAACTTACTGAGTACTTCCACATTTCCTTACATATTTGAAATGCTACCTTTATTATACCTTACCTTCCTTTTAATGTGTCTATTTCTAGACTCTAATGTATTCCACCAAACTTTTAAAATACTTCTACATCAGTAGCACACTGTTTTTGTGACTGGAGCCTTATTGTGCATTTTGACATATGGCAGGGAATGTCTGCTGTCCGTGTTTTCAAAATACTCTCATCAAGGCACTTAAGATTTTCTTTTCCAGTTGAACTTTGGATAAGATTGACAAGTTTCATTTAAAAAATTTCATTGGAAATTCATCTGGGATTGCATTGAATTTATATAGTAATTTGGGGAATATCTCTATCCTTATTATATCATCTTTCCACTCAGTCTTTCCATTTATGCTGATTATTTTTCAGGATATTCAATAAATTTTTATAGTTTTCTTTACATAAGGTTTACATACTTCTCATTAAATTATTAGATGTTTTATTTTTTCATTTTTATTGTTTCCATTGTGGATGAATTCCAATCTATTACATATTATCATATTTATCACTGATATATAATAGGAAATCTGTTGAGGTTTGTGTATTTTTCTTATACCATCTTATATTTTCTTTTACCTGATTGTCAGAGGATGAATAAACATCCAACTTTCAAATAGTAACAGCTTTATGTACTTATTCTGCTCTTTTCTCTCTTGCCCTTATTCCCTCCCTCCAGTTATTACATTCCATTGACCAAATTTTCCAAAACAATGTTGGATAATAGTAGTGATGGCAGGCATCAAAGGGAATTTTTCTTATATTTTACTGTTAAGTATAACGTTTGCAGAAAATTTCTGATGTCATCACTTTGTCAAGGTAAGGGATTCTCTTTCCATTCCTAGATTATTTAATAAGAGATTCTCCCCACTCCCAAAATGTACACATAACTAAATAGGTTATTATAATGATCAGATGCTAATTCCACAATTTTTAATACCATTTGACTGTCCTCTTTTAATCTGTTTGTGTAGAGTAAGTTTCTTAGGGTTTAACCTCCTTGAATTCTTTTTCTTTTTTTTTTTAGATTTTATTTATTTATTCCTGAGAGACAGAGAGAGGCAGAGACACAGGCAGAGGGAGAAGCAGGCTCCATGCAGGGAGCCCGATGTGGGACTTGAAACTGGGACTCCAGAATCACACCCTAGGCCGATGGCAGCGCTAAACCGCTGAGCCACCAGGGCTGCCCTTATTTAATCATTTTATATCAAAATTCTCAAGTGAGCTTTATCTATAATTTTCTTTTGTTCTAACACTCTCCTTGCACAATTTTGATATTAGAGGTATACCAGGCTTGTGGAATGAGCTAGAAAATACTTCATCTTTTCCTACTCTGGAAAAGTTTAAACAACGTAAGGATTAGTTTTTCTGTATATCTTGAGGATTGGAAAGAGTTCATCTATGAAATCATCTTGGCCTGGGATCCCTTGGTTCTCTACTTTCTCTCACATGCTCTTCATCTTTCCCTCCATATCATGAACAATTATCTCTGCTTTATCTTCCAGATCACTCATTTGGTCATCAGCTTTGCCCCATCCATTCTATTGGTCAGCCTTTCTACTTCTTTTAATTGTGGTGTCTTGTTTTTTATTTTCTAAGAACATCATTTTTTTTCTTATCACTCCTTTTTCATAGCAGTCATAACCCCTGTAGAGATCAGAAGTTATCTGAATCTCTACTCTGCATCTCTTAATGGCCTTTATGCCTTTGCTAGGAGTCATCTTTGCTAGGTCCCCTAACTTGTTTAAAGAACATTTGTAGAAACTGTGTCCTGGATTCAGGTAATCTAGAGGTGCTCTACAGACTCAGCAAGGAAAAGCATGGGCTAGCTCTTCTGATGTCTGTTCTATAACTGGTAACCTTCATGATTCTTCCCATGGCCCACTTTGTTCTCTATAAATTCCTGGCTTGTAGTGTCTTCTGTGCCCTGTTGGGAAAAGCAGCTCACACTCTACCACACTCTGCCACTTGTTTTGAGTTGTAGTTCTCTGTGTAGATTTCCTCATCAATTTAGTCTGCATTTCATCTTTTGTGAATTTCTCAATTTTTCTGATTTGATGGTGGTGCCATTTATTGTTTTCAAGCATTGCTAGGCACTTGTTTTTAAATTTACATCCCATAATTTTAATGGGATTTTGAGAGACATAAGTAAAGCTTCTTCAGTGCACCATCTTAAAGGGAACTCTGTAATATAGACTGTTGTCAGTAAATGTTTTTCTCAAAGATGTTTGTTGCTGATAGTTTTTAGTGGGAATTTACACACATTCAGAATTATGTATAGATTTTGAATATCAAAGGAATAATAAATAAAGAGTAATTTCATACAGAATGGAACATGGGAACTCCTGGAAAAATCTTGCTGGGTTTCATGTACATAAACATGACACATTATGATGATAAGACTTTCCAAACTTCAGTGCTTGAAATAAAAAGGTAAATATAATTTAAATAAAAAATACTTGTAATTATGACATGATATTGTAGTAGTTGGTAGTCATAGACCTAATAAATGCTACACTTTTGAAATGTGATTTTTTTTGAAATGTGATAGTATCCATTTCAAATCTGAATGGATACTATTTTACCCTCTAGTTGAGCATGTGGCAGGACTTGCTAGAACTAACTTTTCTTTTCACCCTTCCAGTGGAAAACCTAAGTTCTTTGTGAGTGAGTACTGTTGGGAATTTTTAAGTAAAAAAAAGTGGCTAAGAATTCCATTCCTTTTCCCCAATCATTCCGTCAAGCAAATCGATTAATGGAGCATTGAATAATCATATACTTCAGATTGTTAGGTTTTTTTTTTTTTACTCTTTTGTACTTGGATTACTTAATAATTTTTAGCTATTGCTATAAATATAGCTGATTAAAGTTATATATCAAAGTAAAGAGATGCCATGGGAGAGAAACTGTTATCATATTTCAAAAATATCATATTAAAGAGCTGCATATTAAAATTTACATATTTGATTTATTTTGAAAATGTCAGAATATCTTGACTTTCTCTAATTTCTTTCTTTTCCTTTCTTCCTTCCTTCCCTACCTTCCCCTCCTCCTTCAATCCCCTTCTCCAGTCTCTCTCTCTCTCTCTTTTTATTAAAGAGTAAAATGCATGATCTTTATTTAGGGCTCTGCTATCCAGATTCTTCCTCAGTTTGTTCGACTGTGGCTAAGCTGACTGAATATTTCACCACATTCTCATGTCTCTGGGCAGTGGTAGACTGACCACAGAATACTTTTCTATGAGTTTTCTTTCTTCCCTCAGGGATATTCTTGATTGTCCAGCTGTCAACATGTGGAGACTGTGCTATTTATACAGTAATTAATTTAAAATAGGCCACTGTTCCTAATGTCTTTCCTAGAGTAGCACCCTCTTTTATTTGGACCTAACATTTCCAGAGTCTTTTGCTTGTGATGACTTTATTGTCATGATGTTAGGCAATATCTGCTCTATGGGGTGGGTCTTTCTCTGGATTATATAGCAAATGCTTTGGTATATCCTTTGAAGCACTAGAATCATTTCGATGAGGTCAAGGGCTTTACATATTATCACTGGTTGATATGCTGTTGGGCAAAAAGAATAAACAGTAAATATCAGAGCTAATTTTTAGCCGGACATTGCAGCAAATCCCTTCACAAGGGTTTTTTTTTTTTTCCTGGAATATAGGGATTTGAAGGGCTTTCTTTTCCAACAAACCTGCATACCCTCTGTGGGAGATGCTAATGGGCAGCAATATATCCAAGCACTTATTCTAAGAAAATATTAAATGAAGGCTTTGAAATGAAGAAGAAGAAAGAAATGCTGGAAAGCCAGCTTGAGATCATGGAACATACATTGCTAGGAACAGACAGCTCATATGCCACAGACAGAAAAGGAGTATTTTTTAATACTTAACCATGATGGATTTGAAAGGGACAACTCTGGTTATAAAGTGCAGAATAGTTGTTACTCCTATGTATTGGCTTTATATCGGTACATAACAAATTACCACCAACAGCAACTTAATACCATTTATTACCTCTGAGTTTTATAAGCCAGAAGTCTGGCATTCATGACTGGATTCTCTACTCATAGTCTCACTACGTTGACATCAAGGTGTCAGTCACACTGGGCTCTTATCTGGGGGCGCTGGGAAAGATCACACTCATAAGTTTGTCTAAACTATTGGCATAAATAATTTCCTTGTGATTGTAAGACTGAGGACCCCACTTCTTTGCCTCTCAGCTTACCAAAGTTGCCTGATCCCCTCACTGGTTCTCCGCATTTTCAAACCAGCAACAGCACATTGCTCCCCTCTGACACTTAATCTTTCTGTCCTGTATCCCCACAGAATAAAGCTCTGAGTATAAGGGCATGTGTGATTAAATTGCACCCACTCAGATAATCCAGAATAATCTCCACAGTTTAGGGTCAGCTAATTGGTAATCTTAATTACCTCTGCAGTGCCACTTTTAATATGGAACATAACAGATTCACAGATGTGACACTGGGGAAAAAGTCACAGGGGCAAAATATTGCCTATCCCAGAAGAGATCACTTAGAGGGATTTAAGTAAGGTTTTGCCCATTCGATCTCAAAAGTTTAGACAATAAGCATTATAATTAGTGTGATCTTTTAATTATAAAGTATGAAAAGTATACTGCTTTGCTATGGATAGGTTTTGTGAAATCAAATCTTGTCTAAATAAATTAGTTGACATTTACATAATTAGTTACATATGAGTACAAAAATTGCACATTATGTATTCTCTTTATATATTTGATTAGTCTTGCTTTCCTTAATGATACATATATTTATCATAATAATATCATAATGTTAGCTCATAACATGAGGCTGTTTCTTAAAGATTTTATTTATTTATTTTGAGAGAGAAAGAGAGAAAGAGTGTGAGTAAGGGGAGGGCAGAAGGGGAGAGAGAGAGGAGGAGAATCCCATACAGACTCTACTCTGAGTGTGGAACCCAATGTAGGGCTCAGTCTCACAACCCTAAGATCATGACCTGAGCCAAAACCAAAAGTCAGACATTCAACCAACTGACCACAGCCATCCAGCTGCCCTGAAGCTGGCATTTTAACAAACATGCAACCATCAGACAACTGACAATGTATTTCTTTTTTTTTTAATTTTTATTTATTTATGATAGTCACAGAGAGAGAAAGAGAGAGAGGCAGAGACATAGGCAGAGGGAGAAGCAGGCTCCATGCACCGGGAGCCCGATGTGGGATTCGATCCCAGGTCTCCAGGCTCGCACCCTGGGCCAAAGGCAGGCGCCAAGCCGCTGCGCCACCCAGGGATCCCTGACAATGTATTTCTAAGGTAGATTCCTAAATGGTTCCCAGTGTGATGGTGAACATCTACTGCACATGGTAACAACAGTTGCCATTTATTGAGTGCTTACTATGTGCCTTGCACTGTGCTTTACCCTCATGTGCTATTTTATTTAACCCCACAATAACTCTGTGATATATGTCTTACTATCCTTACTTTGACGATGAAAGAACAGTTATATAAAATTTGTCCACATAAGCTGTGATGTTGCAGAGCTAGAATTCAAGCTCAGATCTGTTTGACTCTAAAGCCTTGCTCTGGACCCCCTTTTTTTTTTACTTTTCCCCAAACCTAGGGAAAGTTACACAGATGGTAATATCTTGAGAGATCCCCCCACCTCATTTTCCAAGATTTATTCTACCTCCTGGCTCCTAAGGAGCCTATGTCCTTGCTCTGTGCTCAGCCTCCCACCAATCATAGTAGGTACTCTGTCTACCCCTTCTGTCTTCTATAGTAAATGAATCGCCATTAAAAATTGCAGGACTTTATTTTAGGACAGCTGATGTCTGTGAGGTGATGGAAAACAGCATGGTCAAAATAGTTTAGGCATAATAATGACAATAATAGTAGCTGGTAATTATTGAGCACTGTTTACCAAGTGCCAGTCATTTTCTTACTTAATCTTCATAACGACCCTGTGAGGTAAGTACCACCTATCATCCCCATTTCCCACACAGTATTTTGAAAGCAGAACGTGCAGGTCTCTAAATGATTGAATGTGTGAGAGAGTATCAAAGGAGCCCCCTTCACTCCTCTGGGCCATCCTAATCATTTCTCCATTCCAGAAGATTATTATCAGCCTTGTCACTCCTTCATCTTTGATTACAACCTTCAGTCCAGAATTTATTTCATCACTTCCTTTGTAGTAATGCAAGTTTTTTCAGAGTCCCAGTATGAATGAGTATTTAAGGCTGGAGATGATGCCATTAGGACAAATTAGGACAGAGCTTTCTCTGTAGGACAGGCAATGGCACACAGGCCATAGACTTCCAGGAGGAAGTACAGAGCATCTCTGTAGAAAGGAGAAGGGATCCAGGGACATAACAATGGCCATAGGGAAGCAAACATCTGCCCAAAGCAATTTTCCTGAGAGCTGTGGAGCCCAAGCTGTGGAGAAAGTAGATAAAGCAATCATATAGAACAAGGGTGATGGGGCCCTTTATTAGGGGGAGCTTTTCCCTTGGAGGGGGCAGCAAATCTGTTGAGAAAAGAAGTCAGATTCTTTCCTGTAGCATCCTGAGTGGCCCCAGAGCACTGAGGGCAGGAGAGGAGCTGGCACTTGTCTAGAGTCTGGGGTCTAAGGCTTCACTTACAGCCTCTGCTGGTAAATTTGACTTCAGGCTTCTACTTCAAGCCACTCTATAGAAATCCACAGAAAATACAGCTGTGCCTTGAATTGCAGAATAGATACATTCCACAAACATTAGATTTAAATTGAATCAAATTTTAAAGACAGTGTAGAGACTTGATGACTTCAAATATTCCTGCATTGAATCCTTTGGTTATATGAAGGATATAACTCAACTTCTATGTTTCCTAAGTTTATATTCTAAGATATTAGGTTTTTCTTACATTTGAGGTTAAACAACAATATCAACTGCCTTTTATTAGTCCTGTCATTGTGTCAGCAGTAATGCCTATTAAAGTATTGCATCCTGATTGTAAAATGTAACTGAAATTACTGGAAAATATCATACTGAGTAGATGAACTGTGACTATCATAGTTTTAAAGCCACAAAAATGTTGTCTTTATGTGTGAGTGTATGCTCTCAGTTTTTGATCTTCCTATATTAATGAAGATTGTTACTTTAGGGGAAGAATTTTTTTTTTTATTTTGAATGTTCTCTCCAAAAGTTGGACACAATAGCATTCCTTTAAAAAAAAAAAACCCTCATTTTTAATCTATAATTAAAGCCAAAGTTTTCTTTTAATTTTGAAAGCTTGTCCTTGAACTAAAATAACATGGAAAATTTTAAAACATGGCTCCAAGCTGCTGTAGATACATTTTATTTAAACCACAGAGACTGCAGTTGGATTTCTCAGTGCCAGACAGACTACAAATTGTAAATGTACCAGAAGCAACTCTGAATTTCTGGATGTTGTAGTACCAGCAAGGCTAGTTGTTTTTTTGGAGCTGTTCTTCTCTTTGGGCTCTACTCATGAATGACTTAATCCCTATGTTAAGATCAAATGTCATGTCGATTGCCATGTGTAGAAGCAGCAAGCAAAGCCTCTTTTCCCTTTGCATAAGTATGATGTGCTTGCCTGTAGAGGAACAAGGCAGTAGGTAGGAAAAGTCACAAAATAGAAGTTGTAAAGTGAGGCTAGAACACAGTGAGACTCCGAAAGTTGGATGAACGATAAAAATATCCTTTAAAGCAGAATGCCATTGTTTATTATGGCAAGAAAAGGGTATAATATCCATGATTGAATTGTAAAAATATTTTTACTAAAGTCATTTTTTGTACTTACTATTCTGGTATTAGGTTAGCAAATCTAATGCCAGATTAGATCTATTAATACATTGTGTTGCTCTATGTACTTTAGAAAGTACATGAACATCTGTTATTTTATTTGATCGTCATTATAACTCTATGACGTAAAAATAAGGATAATTATCCCTGCTTTCTTGCAGGGTGGGAAGGAGTGACCCACTGGTGCACAGCTACTTAATGACAGAGCCAGAAAGAGAAGTTGAGTCTCTCAGCTCCTCGTTCAGGCTTTTTCCACTTGATTTTACGGTGTTTTCCATTCTAGTTAAGTATATTCAAAATAAAAAAAAATCATTCATGGAGTAGAAGTCTCCCAAACAGTGACTCTTAGTTTATTTAGAGCTGTTCCTCCTTTTGTATATGGGCTGCTTTGAAAACTGGATAGAAAGCTTTGGATCCTTGTCCAGAGGAATGTGCATCCATTCTCCTTACCTGACACTTCAGTGTAACCCAGATGGTAGAAGGAGTATCTTTGATTCCTTAAATCTAAATAGGATTCTCTTGGACACTTTATTCATGCTGTGGAATGTCGGGCCCTTCTGAGGAATTTATTTATTTATTTATTTATTTATTTATTTATTTAGATTTTATTTATTTATTCAAGAGAGGCACAGAGGCAGAGACATAGGCAGAAGGAAAAGCAGGTTCCCTGCGGATAGCCCGATGTGGGACTCAATCCCAGACCCTGGGATCATGCCCCGAGCCAAAGGTAGGCGCTCAAGCACTGAGCCACCCAGGTGCCCTTCCTTCTGAGGATTTCTGACTATGCCTGAGGGTTCTGTCTTCAAAGCATATGTCACTATGTACTTTCCATGCTACATTCAACCTTTGGGTTGCACTGCCATCTCACATATGTTGTCCCTGTTCTGCATCACAAAGATTCAGATATGAAATGTACTTTATTCCTCAAATGCCAGCATGTCCTTCCACTCAGAAGATGCAGAAATGTAGTAGACTATGGAAAATTTGGAGAGAACGGAGGAGAGCCTTATATTATAGCAGTTCACATAGTTTCATGTGCAGCACTATTTTTCCCTGTTCTTAAGTGTCCTTTAGACATTCCACATGGGACTCTTCCTGCTATGCTTGATGTGGTCCCCCAGCCTCACAGCATCTCACTAGTTCAAGTTTCTGCCTTCCACCCTCTCCTATTCACCCGCTAGTTTCCTAATTGTCTCGAAATCTCCAAGTTCTTTTCACTCAGTGTAGTAGAATCCAGCTTTCTCCAGCATCAGCTTGCAAACTCTGTTCCAGGCCTACCTTTGCATACTTAACCTGCCCCCCAAGATGCTAAACAAACCTAAGGGGCCTCATGGTTTATTACTTTCACTTTCTTTATAAGGTATTTGTGATGTTAAATGGGAACTTATTTTCTTTAGTTATACGTGTTTATAATTTTAAAGATTTCAAGGATTCCCTAAAACCCAACCATCATTCCACCTAGGTTTGGAACCCCATTTGGAGATAGTTCTGGAGTTTCTAGTGTTCTTGGGACTATGAGTTTAGGACTTATTTGGGGTTCCTCTTTGAAGCAGAGTTGATGGTTAGGCAGGGTGCTCTCATAACCTCTGCAGAGTTGAATCCAGGTCAGGACAGTTAGTGTAGAGGTCATCTCTGGGCTCAGAAGCCCATACTAATGGACTTGTCCATTCCATCTTCCTGGCCAGTTTGGAAACTGAGGGTGGCTTTGAAGCTTCTGGGAAAAAAGAAAAGAAATCCACCAGAAAATACTTTGTTTTATGTTCGTGCTCTATTAAGAAAATGATACATGCATTATCAGGAAAAGTGAATAACATGATAGAGGAATAGAAATTGGTATTAAAAAGTGGATAGTGATTTTAGGAAAGGAGTCAATTAGATAATTAGATCATTTCTTCCATTTGTTTTAAATTTGAAACTATGTTATTCTAAGAGACACATTCTTTTTTCCCCATGATGGTCCTCTCCTTGGTGATGGTCTGTGATTTCAAAGCACTGCTGCTTTCATTCTATTTCCATTTTTAGGGTATTCTAGCATGAATAGTTTTGTTCTTACATGTGATTGTGCAGGACAAAAAGATTTTTATCTTATTTCAAAGCAGTGATATTATTGGGCTATAGTTTATCATATTTCTGAGAGAAGCTTCCCATCTAGTCCCATGATATGACTTAGAAATATCACCAGTAAACACATATGTTGAGAAACTGGCAGAGGTATGGAGTTAGGGATAAGCCAGAAATGTCATTATAACCCCTAGAGTTCTGAGGTTGTGTTGAAGAGGTAGACATCTTCAAAGTGGAAGTTAGGCCCTGACCATGCTTTCTTCTAGCACTGGAGTACCTTCTGTGATCCCCAATCCTTGGCTTACTCTCTGATTTATTAACGAGAGAAAAGCTGGGAGGATGTTAAATCAAAGGAGCAACATTGGGATCTCTGGGTGGCTCAGCGATTTAGCTCCTGCCTTTGGCCCAGGGCATGGTCCTGGAGTTCCAGGATGGAGTCCCGCATCAGGCTCCCTACATGGGGCCTGCTTCTCCTCTGCCTGTGTCTCTACCTCTATCTCTCTCTGTGTGTGTCTCTCATGAATAAATAAATAAAATCTTAAAAAAAAACAAAGGAGCAACATTAGACACATTTTACCTTCTTTAGCCAGCTCATCACAATTAGACACTTCTCTTCAAGTGCTTTCTGCCACCATTGAAAGACTCAGCCAGAATCAAAAATCATTTCATTCACCTCTATCTTAACCACTGGTCATTTAAACTTGGGTACTTGAGGTAAATTATATATAAATTTCTTTCCTGGGATGGAAGGGCTGTTTTAATACTTGACTATAGGTCGGATAGCTCTATCTTGATAAAGAGCTAGAGAATCTGATTTTGAGAGAGAATCATCTAGAAAAATAGAAAGTATAGTGGTGATTATAAGAAATAATGATGTCAGAAATTGAAAGACCGAATAAATGTGTAATAGGAAAGAAAAACTAGAAGAGAAACATCCAAAAAATATTTCATAGTGATGTGGGAAAAGAACATTTGAAAAGTTCATTGGACTGAGAAAGGAGAGAGCTAAGAAGACAAGAAAATCATAATAGGATAAGGGAATGACTCTTATTTCCAGATCAGGGTCTGTATGCTAAAGGACCAGAGAATTTTTAAATACCAGGAATTACTGACAAATTAGGCCTGAAGAGACTCTTGAAGGAATTTGTGGATTCCATGTTGAGTAGTGTGGGGTGAGTCTTTAAACTGGTATTCTTTATTTATTGAGTACTGTGGGGCTTATGTATAAGCCTGTTATAAGCCTCGTTCAGTCTTCTCCCACTATCCCATAAAAAAAGATTAAAAAGTACTCTTAAGGGGGAAAGAGTGTGCATGAAGTCAGCAACAGCAAGGAATCTTTTCTCCTTGTGCTAATACAGAAACTGAAGATGATGTGGTAAAAGGAAATGGTCATCATGACCAATTAGTAGTGAATAAGAGGTTTCTTTAACCAGGGATCAAGAATGGAAAGCAAAATACATGCTACAGTCAAGCCCTGTCTTATCTTCAACTTTTTCATTGTAGGATAACTCTAGAAATCTCTGCTTTCACAGGAATGCTGTGGGAAACTATGGACATTTTCAGTATTTCAGAGATTCCTCAGGATTCATTATCTCACTATGAGAATTAAGAGATGGGTCATAGAGTGGTTCATGTGTGCATTTTATCTAGAGTCACTTAGAACTGTGCAGTCCAATATATTAGCCTCTAGTCTCATGAGGCCACTGAACACTTAAAATATGACTAGTCTAAACTGAGATATGTTTAAATATGTGGAGGAAAACAACACAGAAAATATATCATCAATTTTTATATTGATTAGATGTTAAAATGGTAATATTTTGGACCATATTGAGATAAGAAAATATTTTATTACAATAATTCATTTTGGGGGCACCTGGGTGGCTCAGTCTGTTAAGCATCCGACTCTTGATTTCAGCTCAGGTCATGATCTCAGGGTCATGAGGTCAAGCCTCCTGTAAGACTCCACTCTGGGTGTGGAGTCTGCTTGGGAGTCTCTCTCTCTCCTGCCCTTCCCCCGCCCCATCCCCCTCTTGTGTACACACTCTCTCTAAAACATAATGTGTGTGTGTATATGTACAACAGGAGTCACTATGTTCATCTCACTATGCTCACCAAAAAAAAAAAAAACAAACAAACAAAAGAAGACAATTTTTTATAGATTGTAAGTTTCCATTTAGAAAAGCAGAGTTAGTTTCTTTTAAAGATAAATTTCTCTTGAAATTTCAAGTGAATTAACTAGAAGAACATTTTAGAGTAGGGTGAGAAGAAAGTTGTTTTATTTTTCATTGTCCTTGAAATTCAAAACTTAGTTTCACAGAAGTAACCCCTGTTTAATGCCAATGGATGCCAACTACTGTAGCAAGTTGTTAGAGAGGGCAGAGAACAGTGGTGCAGAAGCAGAGAAGATAAGCCTCAAAATGGTTGAATTTGTATGTTCCTTTTACTTCTTTTCATGCACACTTGGTTCACATGTGTTCATATTGCCTCTCAGTCCCCCAGGATTAAGTCTTTGGTCATAGCATCACAGCATCATAGGCCTGCTTTCTTTAAGAAATACCTCACATCTACTACTTATTCCTTGGTTACCTCTCCAAGGGCTAACTTCCAAACAGTAGCACAATGGCTAGGACCCATGGAAATACTTCTATCTTACTTCTTTTAAAATCAAAAGAAAAATGAACATAATAGTAATGAATACATAACAAATGTGAATTATATACATCTACCTATTGATGTAATCATAAAATACAATTTTAACCTTTTTTTATATAGGAAAGAGTATGCAAAGACAGAAGGCCCTAGAGCATACAAAAATCATAATGCAGCCCCGAGCCTGCTGCTTAACTCCCTTGGGTCCTTCTTTCTGCTTTCCAACAAGACTACTATTTTGTAATCTAACAGTCTAGCATCCTAATAGCATAATATGTTCTAACGTGATAAATTACTCTCTTCATCAGTTAGTGAGTCTGTTAGCAAATAATCCTTGAGATCTTTTCTGCTATGTATTAAAGCTAAAACAATGAGCATGACAGACAGCATATTGTGGGAGATAAGCATTGAATGAAGCAGTATGCCAAATACTACAAAGAAATACAGGATACTATAAATATGTAACAGAGGAATGTCATCTAAGTACATTATTTAAATATTTAACTTTTAATATACCCTTACAGAGAATCCTTAATATTTATAAGCAAATATGAATATAAAGTATTATTTCCCTTATTTTATATAAAAGACTATTCAACTCCACAAAAAACAACTCAATTAAAAAATGGGCTAAGGAGTTAAATAGACATTTCTCCATAGAAGATACACAAATGGCCAATAAACACATGAAAAGACACTCAACATTACTAGTCACTAGAGAAATGCAAGTCAAAACCATAATGAGATACTGCTTCACACCCATTGGATGGCTACTATTTAAAAAAAAAAAGATAAATAAATAAATAAATAAATAAATAAATAAATAAATAAATAAGACAAAACAGAAATCAAGTGTTGGGAAGGATGTGGAAAAATTGGAACCCTTGTGCACTGCTGGTAGGAATATAAAATAAGTGCAGCCTCTATAGAAAACAGTATGCTAGTTCCTCAGAAAAGCAGAAATAGAATTACCATATGATCCAGCAATTTTACTCCTGGATATATATATGCAAAAGAACTGAAAACAGGGACTCAAGCAGATGTTTGTAACACCCACATTCATAGAAGTGTTGTTCATAATAGCCAAAAGGTGAAAACAGCTCAAGTGTCTGCTGACAGATGAATGCATAAAGAAAATGTGGCATATACATAAAATGGAAGAGTATTCAGCCTTAAGAAGGAAGGAAATTCTGACACACACTACAAAATGAATGAACCTTAAAGACATTTTTTTAAGTGAAATAAGACAGTCACAAAATTTCATTCTCCCTGTGTGTATATATATTCATACTCTTTTTGCTATGGGACTCTCTTGTGGATAATGTTTTATTAATTTGAAGAACACTTTATGGAGTAGGGAGATACTTGTGAGTAATAAATATTTTGTCTCTATTAATTACATATGTTTATTTTCATTTTGATTTTTTCCTCATGTAGTCTTTAAAAAACTGTAATTATATTTAATAATCTGTCTCTGTATGGCTTCTAGATTTTAAGTGATAGAACTTCCTCCCTTCACAGCTTTAAAGGGGGTGTCACAAGTTTTCTTCCAATATTTCTATGGGTCTCAATTTTTACCTTAAATCTTTTAGGAATGCATCTTAATTTGACATATGGTATCATACAATGTGAAAAGCTACTCAATTTTTTTCCCATACAGCTACTTAGTTATCCTAATACCACTTATTGATCCATTTGTCTTTTTCCTTCTTCCCTGATGGGAATACCACATTTTATTTTTATTTTTTTTTTAAAGATTCTCTTTATTTATTCGAGAGAGAGAGAAAGAGAGAGAGAGAAAAGCAGGCTCCATGCAGGTTGCCTGACGTGGGACTCAATCCCGGGACTCCAGGATCACACCCTGGGCCAAAGGCAGGCTCTAAATCGCTGAGCCACCCAGGGATCCCCAGGAATACCACATTTTAAACTGAGCCTATCTTATCTCTCTATTCTCCTCTACTGACTTCTTTTTTTTTTTACTCTTTTACTAGAAAGTCCCACACTGTTTTAATTAGTGAGCCTTTAGAATACGTTTAATATATGGCTGTGTTTATTCTCATTTCTCCTTTTTCAGTTTTTCTAGCTATTGTTGCTTGTTTTTCCATATTAATTTTAGGATCAACCTGTCTACTAAAAAGAACTATTTTGTTAGTTTTATTGGAATTGTGTTATATTTCCAAATTAATTACAGAAAATCGATATTTTTAGGATGTAGAATCATCTTATCCAAAAACTTGATATGTCTGTCCATAGCTTCTTTTGCTGCCATTAGGAGGGTTCTAAAATGTTCTAAATAAGTCTTGCATATTTCTTGTTAAATTTGTTCATAGGCATTTTATCTTTTTGCTGCTTTGTTGTTGTAAGTAGAGTCCTTTCTTCCATCACATGTTTCTAACTGGTTGTTGCTTTTTATATGAGAATGCCATTGATTTGCATATGTTGTTATACTCTGCTACCGCAATAAATTTGCTTATTATTTTTGTAGGCCTTTTAGTAGACTTTCTTATGTTTTCTAGCAATACAGTTATATTACATGCAAACAGTGATGGTTTTACCTCCTGCTGAAATTTTTGCCATGAGTTCTTTCCCTGGCTTATTGCATTGACTTGTACCTCTACATACAGTGTTAAATAATAGTGATGATGATACACCTTGGCAAGACTTCTAGCTTTTTCCCAGTATGCACAATGCTGGCGTTTGGTTTTCAATCTGCGCCTTCTAGTTATGGCCTTAGACTTTGAAGATCTGGGTTCAGATATTTTTTCTCTACCATTAACTGAAAAACATTAGATAAATCATTTAACTTCTCTGATTTATTTCCATATCTTTAAATGAGGGAGAGAAAATGTCCTACCTCCCAGAGCTGTTGCTAATGGTTGTGAAAGCACTTGACAAGCTGTGCTATATGAATGTCCTTTGTTCATTCTGTTTCCTCCCATACAGAAGGCTTCCCTACACAACTCTTTTCGGAATTGTAAAACTAGATTTCCCTTTGTGGCTCCAAGCCTTTTTGGTAATTCCATTCACAACACAGTTTCTACATATATTCCAAAGTTGGAAAGAAAAAGTGCTTTTTGAACGATGAGCAAATTCCTTTGCTGACATTTAACCAAAATGTATTCCAAACCTGAAGCTTTTTGGAAGGCTAAGAAAATGTTGGTCACCTTCTTGTAAAAAAGTGAAATAAAAAATGTTTATGTACCTCAGCACTTCCTGGCTGAGCTAGAAGTGAGTGCACTGAGGTGATGTTATTTTGTGGTGTTTCAGTTCTGGGAAAAATGAAACCAGAAAATATAGGAAATTTTTCAAGATTTTTGGTTGTGAAAGCTTTCCTTTTTTTTTTTTCTTCCAACTTTGGTTAACATTGAGAGAGCCATATAAGTTTGATTCAACTACATATCTTCTGCAAACTAATTCCCGTCAAGTGATCTGCTAACTAACATTTTCTTCTGTGTTAAATTCGGTGTTTTAGAGAGCAAACTGCATGTGTGGAGATACTGATGTCTGCCATTCTTTTCTTAGACATAATATTGCTGCCTGATAGCCCTGACTGAATGTCAGATAATTTGCACATATAGGACTTACAAATTCCTTTTTTAAAATGAAAAGGAATTCGTGCTAGTTTTTGTGCAGCGTTATGTCTTGGTCCAATCTAATAAGACTTGCAAATTTACTTTTCCTTAATAAGAAATCCCCCAGCAAGTGGCTGCATAACTTAAAGGGTTTTCATTACTTTAATATATCAACTGGCCCCACAGCTCCCATGCTCGGAAAGTAAACTGTGGTCATTTGTACATCCCCCATGTTTTCTAACATCATTTACCTTCCTCTTTGAGGCAGCTATCATAGGACCTAGGTATCAAGCTGTGAAAGTAATTTCTTTCTCTCTAGAGCAGCAGCCTTCCTCACTGGGCTTGCTGTTCCATCAGTGGCTTGGTCATGTGGCTGGGCTTCAGAAGAGAATTTCATACTCCCTCATTTTCCTGGATTCAGTTCTCTGACTACACGTCGAATCTGGGGAATCTGCCCTTTCTAGAATGATTGTGGATGCAGTTTTGCATTGAAAGCTGATGAGGCCTGGAACGCCTGGGTGGCTCAGCAGTTGAACATCTGCTTTCGGCTCAGGTTGTGATCCTGGAGTCCTGAGATCAAGTCCTGCAGCGGGCTGCCTGCATGGAGCCTGCTTCTCCCTCTGCCTATGTCTTTGCCTCTCTCTCTCTCTGTGTCTTTCTTGAATAATTAAGTAAAATCTTAAAAAAAATAAAGCTGATGAGGCCTACATATATGCTCTTGTAGAGACTGGTGTGAGCAGGACACTAGTCTCCAGCACATGTTATGGATTTGTTTCCTAACCTTAAAGGCATACACATTTGAAAACATATGCATATATGAATGTGTGTGTGTGTGTGTGTGTGTGTATTCCTAAAATCATTGTTTGTGAATCCCAAAGTCAGTAAGAAAACAGTGGGGGAATGTGGCATAAGGTACATAGATCTATTCAGTTCTTTAGAGGGAAAGGCTTTTGGAAATCTTTGCTTATTAAATGTAAGTGGCAGTTGCTAGAAGAGTAGCAGTGCCATCCTTTACCTTATTTCACTTTACAGAGTGTGTATCAAAGCAAATTCAGTAAATTAGAATAAAGGTCAAACTAGAAAGTATTAAATGAATCAGTCAAAACTAACCTTTTTACAGATGTGTCCTGAACTGGTAAAGGGAGCTGGCACAGCTGAATATTCATGGCTCCCTTGACAGACCACATTCTAAATGAAGGGCTATATTCCTAAGTTAATTCAATAATAAAACAAGACTCAGGGTTGAAAATATATTCATTTCTGTGGAGGAAAACTCTTCATAATTATGTAAATTAAACTAGGTAACCCAGAAAGTGACAGCACGTGTTCCATTTATCATTTTTCTCATTAGATAATTTTCAGAAGACAGAACCATCTCCCTCTCGTTCACTACTGTATTACCAGCTGTTAGCAAAATACAGTAAAGATCTGTTGATTGATTGGTTTATTGATTGATAGCTGGGGAATATAATAAGTACTTCCACCTTTGAAACAATCTTAGTTTGGAGAGGAATGTCTGTGTATCTTTTATTATGTAAATACAACAGCAAGCAAAGTAAATATGATGGGTCAGAATCAATTCTTAGGTAATCAGGAACAGACTGTATGCTGTGGAAATGGTTTACATTACTCCAAAAGCAAAATTTTGCATTTACTGTAAGATATGGTGGTAAAACATTGAGCTTTTGCTTTCTACCAATAGTGTAAACATTACTCCAAGATGCAGTCTCTGGAAATAATTTAGTTAACTCTTATTTTTATATGCATGTTCTGTTCTGGAGACTTGTTGCAAAAAATGATGGAAAGTTATTTTCTTTAAGTGACAGTTTGTTTACAGAAATTCCTTGAAATCTTGATGGTTATTGAAAAGACTGAAATAAATGTTGCCTCAAACTGCCTGTTGCAGAGCTACCCCACACCTTCCAAACCAGTACCATACTTTGTTAGTAAATCACCTAAAATCCATAAAGGTCATGGAGACTGCTCCCTTTGTAAAATGAAATATTTATGCTTCATTCCCAAAAACATATTGTGGATCATTTTGGTGTTTTAAGTTGAAGGTACATAGTAAATTATTCCAAAATTATGGAGGCCAAATGTCATTCTCTCCAAAAGTTTGTGTAATACCTATTTATCTGTGGGCAGATGACTGCACAGCATAATCAGAGGCAGACTTTGTCATGTTAAGTCTAAGTAAACACAGCTGAACATAAGCAAGTTGGACTACAAGGTTTTTTTGAGCTTTGCCAACAGCATATGACCTTGGAGAATGCTGCCCTTTTTTTTTTTTTACTACAATCTGCTTTCAATGGAAAAAAAAAAAGAATTCTTTTTGTTTTGAATTAACAGGTGATGATTAGAAGCTTGTTATGTTCTAATTTTTAGATGCAAGACAAATGAACATCATGCACGCACCCAACAAAAAGTCACCTTCCTGAGGGAGTTTATTCCCCATTAGGGAGCTGAATATAAACTGAGGGTGAAAGCCAATTAAAAGGTGCTCCTTTCTACAGAAAACCTTTTTGTGTTTATTTGTATTTTGTTCTTTGTCTTTGTGCCATTTCA